>NW_015160260.1:57707-96356 GCF_001447785.1 Gekko japonicus | reverse complement strand
GGGGGGAGGTGAATCTGGCCTGTTACAGCCGGCCAGATTAACCCGGGGTTACTCTAGCCTAGGCCAGAATAACCCCTCAATAACCCCTCCGGGGTTATTCTAGGCTAGGCCAGAGTAACCCCGGGGTTACTCTGGCCGGGGGGCTAATCTGGCCTGTTACACCGGGCAGACTGCAAAGCCACTTGGCGAAGGTTCATAATGTGTTCGTAATGGGAATTTGACCAGTGCTTGGGGCCTTCTTCATCTGGGTAAGACCTGGGAAGCTCCATGGATCACCATTCAACTGAGTGGTACATACTCTGAATGTTGACCAGCCATTCCTGGAGCAAAGCTGTTGTGTTGTCCACATTGTGGTCAGTTGCCATCCAGAGGGCAATGTGGTCAGTCACCACCCAGAGGGAATGTGCCGCGTTGTGGGCCGGCAGCACCAGGAGGACCCACGGGGGCTACAGCGGTGACTTGGGCACTCAGCGCTCCTCTGGGAAGTAGCCCCCTGCCAGCCATGGGCTCCACGCCAGCAGGGCCAGAAGCCCCGGCACAGCATGGCCCCACTGCCTGTTCCCTTCGCCTGGCTTATCTATATATCTAATTCACCGGTGTGTCCCCTAATCTGTGGATATCTAAATCCACAGTTGGGGGCAAACTTGTCCTGAACAGATGTTTCAGCAAACTTGGGGGACCCTCTATGTTTGCAGAAATATCTGTCAATAAAAACAAACAAACATTGGGGTGTTTAAACTCTCCTCTGAATAAAATGCATTTCCTGTACATGCGCAGACAATGTACTTAGCTTTAAGAAGTCCTGGAGGGTCCTGCCTGCAACCACCCAGAGCAGTTCCGAGTGAGCTACCAACAGAGGTGTGTGTGTGGGGGAGGGTCTGCTGGCTTGCCCAAAGCAGATCCAGACCACAAGAACAGCGCCTGGGGGGGGGGGGAGACTGCTGGCTCACCTGGAGCAGCTCCAGGTGAGTCACAGAGAGCAGTTGGGGGGGTGTAGAAAAGACTCTGCTTTCTCTTCCAGAGCTGCTCTGGGTGAGATGCAAAGAGCAGCTGGGGGAAGGGGGGAGAGTCTGCTGGGATGCCCTGAACAGCTCCAGTTTTGCGTTCAAGAACGAGACTGGTGTTGCCTTGTACACGAGCCTCCGGAATGTAAAAACACAATGATAAGCAATGAAATCAAATGTCATGTTCAGGGCAGAACCTGGCACTTTTACTCTACCCAAGAGTTCTAGGATGCATAGATGTAATCATAAACAGTCAAGGCAATAAACAAGAGCAAAGTCAACAAACCAGTACAGAGTCTGAAAGCCAAAGGTTCTACCCAAAAGGCAGAGCAGCAGGAAGGTCTGGCATTCAAGATCCAAAGCTGGGGAGCCAGGACAGGAGACAGGGGCTGGGTTTTTAGCTGAAAAACAAGCACAGGCTAGCAGGACAAAATGCAAAGATGCAAGCAAGGTAATACTCTGTTCACTGAGTGAAGCAGCTTACAGAGGGGATGATGAGCAAGGTTGCTTCCACGACAAGCCCTGCTCAGCATGTTCGTTTTATCTGTCTAATTAGCTGACTCATCCCTGAAGCACAGATGTTGCTTCTTACTTGCTTGTCATTCCTGCTCCTGTAATGACTCTGCTTCAGGAGTTAGTGTTGATCACCATTGTGCAATTAACCAGGCACTTCTTCATATTTTCCAAACTGTCAAATGCTCCTGGCATCTCCTGAGCTCAGCTGGTCTAGAAGACACTGGTGGTGACTGACACTCTAATCTCTTTTCCATTTCTTTCATGCCCTGCCAGAATGAGGAACCCTCATTTCCTGATGCTTCTTTTGCTGGCTTTGCCTCTAAATCCAGTTGCTCAGGGGAGCATTTCACTGGTGCATGGCCTACCTCTTCCATTTCCTCATCCTTGGAGGAGGAGACAGCTAGGGGGCTCATGACCCACAGAGAGTGGTGAGGTGGAGACTCTGCTGGCTCACCTGGAGCTGCTCCGGGTGAGCCACAGAGAGAGGTAGGGGGAAGAGTCTGCTGGCTCACCTGGAGCAGCTCCAGGTGAGCCACAGAGAATGGCGGGGGGTGGGGAGGGAAGACTCTGCTGGCTCTCCCAGAGCTGTTCTGGGTGAGCCACAGAGAGAAGCAGGGGGGAGGGAAGACTCTGCTCTCTCTCCCAGTGTTGCTCCAGGTGAGCCACAGAGAGTGGTATGGAGGATGGGAAGACCCTGCTGGCTTACCCAGGTGAGCTACCGAAGGAAGCCAGGGGTGGGGGGAGAGACAGAGAGAAAAATAGAGAGTGCTTGATTAGGGGAGTGGAGAGAGAGAGAGAGAGTGATTGAGGTAGGGGGCAGAAAGAAAGAGAGTGATAGGTAGGGGGCAGAGAGAATGACAGAAGTGGGGGGAGAGTGAGAGATGGAGTGACAGGACGTAGAAAGAGTGAGACGCAGAAAAGTAGGGGGAGAGAGGAGGAAACAAAGGTGGGGGAATGCAGGTTCCCACTTGTTGTTTTTATAATAGTTGAGTAACCATTTGCCATTGTAATTAGACATGATAACATGAGATGGAGAAGGTTGAAGGTGGAATGAAGAAGCCAACAGGATAAATCAAATTATTACTCTGACCAAGACAGGAGAGGAAAGATTATAAGAAATTAGATAAGATCCTCGGAAACAATCTAAGAATGAGTTGGGGGACATCTAGAAAGAGTAGAGGACCCTCAACCTAGCTGAGTCTATGGGCTCTTTTGGAATTTTGAGAAAGGGTAGTTGGTACAATCACAACATGACTACTGCAGGATGGGGGCAATTGCAAAACCCTGGAAGGTTGAACAAAATGTTGGGAGATTCCAAGCCAACAGTCCTTCTGAGGCTGGTGCTTCTGAATGGACACTCTCTGCTGCCTGAAAGGTGATGCCTTCTGGATTTTTCCTAACAACTCTGTACTTAAGTAAATACAGTAATACAAAATACAAAATACAACAATGTACAATTTCTGTAATATTCCAATCCTAGATGTTCAATTCCAGATGTTTTTTTGGTAAACAAATTTTTTATTTTCTCAGGAATACAACATATAAAACTTTTCATTCTATCAATTGTCTACCCCATTCCCAGTTCCTCCCCTCCCTCCAATGGCTTCCCACAATGCTTCCACCCCTGCTCCAAATTACTTCATATCATCAACAATATCAGTTTCTCATCATTACAATCTAAAGATAACATCATTTGACTTAATATTGATCTAAACATATTAAGTTTTGTTTCACATCCCAGTTCTTTTCCAGATAAATTTTAAAGTCATTCCATTCTCCAAAAAACTCATCGTCTTCTTTGTTATTCAGTTTTTTTGTAATCTTATCCATTTGTGCCATGAACAGAACTTTTTGTATCCATTCTTCAACCTCTGGTACCTTTTCTGTCTTCCAAAACTGAGCATAAATCATTCTCGCTGTCACTATCAGGTACCAGAGTAAAGTCTTTTTAGTCGTATTGACTTCTTCCATTTTAAGTCCCAAAAGCAGAATTTCCGGTGCTTTTTTAAAAGAACATTTCAATATTTTTTGCATTTCATTGTGGACTTTTGTCCAAAAGTCTACAGCTTTCTCACAAGTCCACCACATATGATAAAATGAGCCCTCATGCCTCTTACATTTCCAACATTTGTTTGACATATTTTGATTCATATTTGCAATTTTCTTAGGTGTCATGTACCACCTATACATCATCTTATAACAGTTTTCTTTAACATTAGTACATGTCGAGATCTTAATAGAATTTTTCCACAAATATTCCCAGGTTTCCATAGCCACTTCCTTATTCATATTAATAGCCCATTTTAACATTTGTTCTTTAACAGTTTCATCTTCAGTATACCATTTTAACAACACCTTATACATTTTAGAAATATTTTTTCCTCCTCCACTCTCCCAAACCTTTTCAATTTCATTTTTTTCCTCTCTAAAACCATAGTTTTTTTTGTCAGATCTAAAAAGATCATAAATCTGCATATATTTCAACCACTCATATTCATATTCAATTTCATTCTGCTTTTTCATTACCCACTCTGTTCCCTCTTTTTTAATTAAATCTCTATATGGCAACCAGTCTCTACCTCGCTGTCTTGAGTAAGATATCAACACTTCTACTGGTACAATCCACAATGGTCTTAAGTCACTCTGGTACTTCTTATATCTTGTCCATACCATATACAAAGCTTTTCTCACCAAGTGAAGTTTAAAAAAACTGTCCATTTTTATCTTGTCATACCATAAATATGCATGCCAGCCAAATCTACAATCATGCCCTTCCAACCCCAACAATCTGTCATTTTCAAGCTTCACCCATTGATCCATCCATGTTAGACAAACCGCTTCATAATATAGTCTAAGATTTGGCATTTGTAGACCTCCTCTTTCTTTGGCATCACAAAGTATTTTCATTTTGATCCTTGGTTTCTTGCCTGCCCAAACAAATTTTGACAACTCTTGTTGCCACTTGGCCAACAAATCCGTTTTATGCAGAATTGGTATTGTTTGGAACAGGAACATCAAACGTGGTAGGACATTCATTTTTATAACTGATATTCTTCCCATCAGTGATAAGTTCATTTTATCCCATTTCTTAAAATCTTGAGTCAGCTTAGTCCATAATTTCTCATAATTATTCTTATATAGGTCTATATTTTTTGCCGTTAATTCAATTCCAAGGTATTTTGTTTTTTTAACTACTTCACATTGTACCAGTTCTTGTAGTTCCACTTGTTTTTGTTTGATCATGTTTTTACATATAAGTTTTGTTTTATTCTTATTTACGTAAAAGCCGGCCAATTCTCCAAACTCCTTTATTTTTTGAAAAAGCAATGTCAATTTTTCTGTTGGGTTTTCCACCATAAACATTACATCGTCTGCAAATGCTCGATATTTGTATTGGTGTCCTTTATGTGTCAAGCCCTTTATTTCTTGATCGTACTGTATTTTTTGTAAAAGTATTTCCAATACCCAGATAAATAATAACGGTGATAACGGACAACCTTGCCTTGTTCCTTTCTGTACTTTGAAGTTATCTGTCAGTTCTTTATTCACATTTATTTTAGCTCTTTGTTCAGAATAGATAGCTTCAATACAATTTCTAAAATGTTGTCCCGCTTCAATCTTTTCCATCATCTGGTGCATAAAATTCCAATTAAGATTGTCAAAAGCTTTTTCTGCATCAACAAACAGAAAAGCTACTTCTTTTTCTGGGTGCTTTTCATAATATTCAATTGCGTCCATTACTATTCTTACATTGTCTCTAATCTGCCTTTTGGGTAAAAAGCCCGCTTGATCTTCAGAAATTACCGTTTGTAAATAGTTTTTCACCCTTTCTGCAATAATTTTTGCAAAGATTTTATAATCGTTGTTCAAAAGAGATATTGGCCTGTAGTTCTTTACATTTGTTGAATCTTGTCCTTCCTTTGGAATCAAAGAAATAATTGCTTCTTTCCATGAGTCCGGCACCTTTTTGTTTTCTCTTATTTCGTTGGTTAAAGCTTCCAGGACCGGGGAAATTTCTTCTTTCATCTTTTTGTAGAATTTCGCTGTAAATCCGTCCGGCCCAGGCGCCTTCCCCAACTTTGTCTCTTCTATTGCCTTCATCACTTCTTCTTTTTGAATTGGACCATTTAATAAATCTTTGTATTCCTTACTTATTTTTGGTAGTGGAATCTCCTTTAAATATGTTTTAATCTTCTCAAGATCAACTCTAGTTGTTTGGAATAGTTTAGCATAATACTTGAAGAAACATCTCTTTATTCCATTAGGATCAACGAACTCTTTTCCATCTTCTATTATTTTGGTTATCATTCTTCTCTCTCTTCTAGCCTTAAGTTGCCAAGCTAAGTATTTTCCCGGTTTGTTCGCCCCTTCAAAAGATTTCTGTTGTAACTTCTTTAAATTCCAATACATTTCCTGATTCCAAGTCTCATTCAGTTGTTCCTTCAGCAACTTTAATTCTTTAATAATTTGCTTTTTTCCAGGCTTCTTTTTTAATTCCTTTTCTTTCTGAGCAATTTTTTCTAACACTTCTGTTTGTTTTTGAAGTTTTTCCTTTTTTTGCTTCACGTTTTGCGAGATGAGAATTCCTCTCATCACCGCTTTATAAGCATCCCATACAATCTGTATCGGTGTTTCTTTATTTAAATTTTGTTGAAAGAATTGTTTCGTTTCTTCCTTTAACATCTCAATTACTGTTTTCTTATCCAACAAGTCTTCATTAATCCTCCACAGAAAGGGTTTTTTCCTTTCTGTGGAACTCCATACCACCGGATTGTGATCTGAATTACATCTTGGCAAAATTTCAGTCTTATGTGTTTTCATTGATAATTCTTCAGACATCCAAATCATATCAATTCTGGAAAAAGAGCAATGTCTATTGGAATAAAAAGTAAAGTCTTTCTGCATCGGGTTCCATTTCCTCCAAACATCTTCTAATTTTTCTTGCTTAACTAATTCAAAAAAATTCTTTGGCAATTTTCCGCTGAATTCGTTGTCCTTTTGTGGTTTTCTGTCTAGACGATCTATTGTCCCATTAAAGTCTCCGGCCATAATAACTTGCTCATAAGTCAATTGTTGTAATTGGTCAGTTATATCCTTAAAAAATTTTTCCTTTGCTCCATTGGGTGCGTACACGTTGATCAACAATGTTTTTTTCTGCTGAATCATTAATTCCACACCCACGTATCTGCCATCTATGTCCTTAAAAATTTCTGTAGGTTGTAACTCCTTCTTCACATATGTCACAACTCCTTTTTTCTTATTTGAGGCCGCAGAACAAAATTCAATTCCAAATAAAGCATTCTTTAAATATTTTATATCCTGTTTTCTAATATGTGTTTCTTGCAAGCATATCACGTTGCATTTCTGTTTCTGTATCCAATGATTGATTCTTTTCCTCTTGTTTGGTGAATTTAATCCATTAACATTCCATGACAACAATTTGTACTCCATTATGCGTTTTATTTTAAAGTTCTCCAAAGACGTCCGCATTGTCCGCCTTAAATTTATAAAAGTCCATCATCGATCTGATCTGAATCCTCACCCCTTGATACGTAAAGGATAAACCTTGTGGAATCTCCCATCTATATCTGATGCTCAAAGCTCTGAGTTTGTCAGCCAAGGATTTATACCTTTTCCTGTCTTGCAGTATTGTTCTTGGGAGTTCTCTCATCACCATAATTTTGTTTCCCTCTATTACAAAAGGGACGTTGAATTGCTTCTTGAATATCTCCTCTGTTATTGATCTTGTTACAAATTGTACAATTACATCCCTTGGTAAATTCTTCTTTTCTGCAATTCTGGAGTTCACTCTATAAATCAAATCAAAGTCTGAGTCCATTGACCCTTCTTCCTCGCCCAAAAAAGCCGTTATCACTTCCATCATTTTTTCTTTTAAATTCTCATTCTCTGTTTCCTTAATGCCTCTGAATCTCAGATGAGTCTGCATCCTTCTGAACTCCATCATTGTCTCTGATCTTGTAATTTGTTGAGTCAAAGAATCTTGTTTCTCTTCTATTTTTTGTATCTTCTCCTCTGTCTCTGTAGTCTTGGTTGCATTTGCTTGAACATCCTTCTTAACTCCTTCCATTTCTTGCTTGATTGAAGTTATTTCTGTAGTAACCAGTTCCTTCAATGCTGTTATGTTCTTCTCTTGGACTTCTTCTAGATGTTTCAGATGAATCTGAGTTTGCTTCTCCAGTTGGTCCCCCAATGTTTTTTCTATCTGCTCCCCCATGGCTTGTATTGCCTCTGTCATTCTCTTCTCCATTGCTTCCATGGAGGCCTGCATCTCTTTTTTCTCTCTTCCCCTTGACATTTTGGGGGCTGAAGTAGATCCAATCCTAGGTCTCACAACTGGTTTAAGTTCTGGGTCTGAGTCGGCTCTTTTCTTGCCTCTCCTGGTCTCCGTCTTGGCGATTTCTTTTCAATTCACAGATTCGCAAGATAAAGCACTCTTCTAGATGATAAGATTTAGTCCTCCATGCCTCTCTGTTTACGCTTTCCAAAGACCCTTAGAAATATATTAAAAAAGCAAATTTAGTTGAAGTCCTCCTCAAAATGTCGGGCGCAACTTCTCTATGGTAATTTCATGTAGAGTAGGTCAAATTGATACTTTGCAGGCCCTTCCTTCCGCATACAACTCACTTCCGGTCCGGCACCTTTAAAAGTTCCACTGTCTTCCTTTCGCTAATGCCCGTCTAGGAATTCAACTTCCTGGATGTTTCACACGGACCTCTTTCTTTGTGACACCAGCCTGCTCTTCCCACGCTATTGTTCGTGAGTTTCGATTTTACAGTTGCGCACACGGCTCCATCTTCACCACAGGAATGTTAAACAATAAGCGTTTTTACAGTTTTTAAAGGCTTCAATCAACTTTTTTCTCTCCGGAATCGGATTTCTGGGATTTACTATTCATTTTCCGCTCAACCGCTTAATTCAAATTGACTCCAAACTCAGTTCAGGTAAGCGGCACGTTTTTGTTATCTAGCACGTTCAAAACGGGTTTCGCATTGTTTCTTTTAACTCACAGTTGTTGTCCTTCTTCAAAGAAGTCTGCTGACGAAGAATTTATGCCGGTAGCCCGGCTCGATCGGCCACTATAGAGTTGCTTGGCACTTGCCTTCTTCGTGGGAGGAGGTCAAAGCCCAATTCAGCTTCTTCCGAAGCTGGATTACGCCAACCTCACACTCCCTCTAGGGCGCTGCTGCCTGCTTGTCCCCCCCCCTCGCTGGGGAGTGATGCGTTGGGCTGTATATTGCCCAAACTGTCAAAAGTGGCCGTCGCTCGCTTCGCACGATTGCGAAACGCTTCAGTCCTCCATCTTAGCTAGACCGGAAGCCCTCCATCTTAGCTAGACCGGAACAATGTACAATTTCTGTAATATTCCAATCCTAGATGTTCAATTCCAGATGTTGACGAGTTTCTCTGGAGTAGAACCTTCGTTTCGTGAGAACTTTCTCCAAACATTAACTTCAGTGATATTTTCTCATTTCAAATTTCATGCCATGATTAGTTCATTGTCCGATACTATTCCTCAGTTTCCTGAAAGGTAGAACATTCTCTTGCAAGACTAACTCTTTCAAAGTCACGGGCGAACACGTTCAGTCACAGGCTTGCCTATCTGCACAGCAGAGGCTTGCCTATCTGTCTTTCCTGTGCTATTGAGAGAGACTGGTAAAGTAAGCTATGATGTAGCAGCAGCAGCAGCAGAACTGGAAAAGGAAGCAGGAAACAGTCAGGGCCTTGCAGGCCAGATTGGGGCCCTCCAAGGGCCTGATCTGGCCTGTGGGCCGCATGTTTGACAGCCCTGGGTTACATACAGGTTCACTAGATTTTTGGCTGCCATTGTAGAAATCCAGAAACATTCTAAAACAACTGCACAAACCCTATAATATTTTGTTGGGGAGATGTGGATAGCTTTCCGTTACTTGCTTAAACATAAACTCTCAGCTCTTTGAGACCACTGGGTTGAATGAACAGTAAAATAATAATAATAAGTAATCAGAGGCAGTGTTTGTTCTGCACCTTTTCTTCTTTCATTCCTGTTTCTTCTAGGGTTGTCAGGCTCCAGGTGGTGGTTGGAGATCTTCTGGGATTACAACTGATCTCCACATGACAGAGAACAATTCCCCTGGAGAAAATGGCTACATTGGAATGTAGATTCTATGGCTTTACACCCCACTGAGGTTCCCTCCCAGGCTCCACCCCCAAAATCTCCAGGAATTTTCCAACTTGGAGCTGGCAACCCTACTAAAGACACAATAATCGGTTCCCCTCTGTAGTCCAGGCCCTCACCCCTAATTCCCAGGTACTGCAAAATCAAAAACAGATTTTACAACCGGAGCAAGCCAGGATAGTAAAACACATTCATACACATCTGCTTTATTTGTACAACTAAGCAAAGAATCCTTGGATCTTCTGGTTAAAAGTTTAGAAGCACAAAAATCTAGGCCACTTTGACAGAGAGGTGAAATCTGAAGTCTCAAATTACTGTGCAAAGTCTGGCCGGCTTTTAAACTTAAGCCACAGTGAAGGCCCTATGTTGTTTTTGAATACAATGTACAAATAAATCTTTCAGAAATGCAGAGTGTGCTTGGACAAGGGGGTTGCTAAGGTTTTGGTAATGGAACTAATCACACTCTTCTGGCTTGAGTGTGACACACTAGCGATGATGGCACTAATAGCTTATTGACCAGCTCTGACTGAGTGGTCTGCAAAGCATCATTTAATCGCAGCAGAACAGCAATTCATGCTACAGAACAAAGGTCAATGACTAACTCATACTCTAAAACTCTCCACCCTCCCCAAACAGGTACAAAGCAAAATGTAACAAATCTGCTCTATTATGCCTGGATGCTTCAATAAAAAACACTCCCATCATACTTCCTATATAATAAGAGTTATTAAAGCCAATCAATTCTATTCTGCTCCTCAATAAAGCTCAACATTTTCAACAGGAGCTGCACAATCAGAAAAAAGCTTGTCAAAAACAAGCTCCCTAAAAGAACTGCTTGTGATTATCGCATCGTATAAGGTTTTCAGTTCAGGACATCCCAGTATGCAATGCAGGAAGCACCAGGGGGACCTGAGAGTTAGAAAACAGGCCTCATTTCTACTGACCTGAAAACCTGTAGCCATTTGAATGGCTCCTTCATACACCACTAAAAAGTAAAATGACCCATTCTTATAGCTCAAATCTATCAATTGCCATGAGTCACATTTTCCTGCTGGCAAATGAACAGTTTGCCCTTGGAATAGGGTGGCCAGACCTGAGTTGATATATTCCTGGAGGTTTGGGGGCACAGAGCCTGGGGAGGGGAGAGGTTGGAGAGAGGATAAATTTCAGCAGGGGTATGGTGCCGTAGGCTCCACCCTCAAAAACTGCCATTTTCTCCAGGGGAACTGATCTCTGTAGTCTGGAGGTAATTGTAATTCCGGAAGGACTCCCCTACTGGAGGCTAACAACCCTGCTTTGGAACCCCTGTTGACTACTAAGAGAGAACTAGTGCAGAGTTGTCAACCTCTAAGATGTTGCTTAAAGAGAGAGAATGCCGACCGGATAGTACCACTTTTCAGTGCTGGTGTTCCTCCTCACCAGTCATTTGAGATTTTGGTAGGGAAGGGTAGGAGATTCCATTAGTCAGCTGAGGGCAGCAGTCAGACGTCCAAAGGCCTCCTCGTGGATTTATTTTACTTAATTTTTAAAATTTAATTTCCGTGTTGGAAGGGACCACCAGAGCCATCTAGTCCAACCCCCTGCCACTGCAAGAGCTACAGCTACAATATCCACAGCAAGGAGGTATCCAATCAATACTCACAAACTCTGAACAATGAAGAATCCACCACCTCATGAGGGAGACTGTTCCAGTGTTGAACACACCTCATTGGCAGGAAATTCTTCCTTAAATTTAGGTGAACCCTCCTTTGCTGTAGTTTATATCCATCAGCCCAGGTCCTGTAATCCAACACAGCAGAAAACATATCTGTCCTGTACTCCAAATGACATCCCTTTAGGTATAGGAAGGTTACAATCATATCACCTCAGAAACATCTCTTCTCCAACGTAGAGATTCTTCAATCCTATGTCCTCATAGGACATGGTCTCCAACCCCCTCACCAGCTTTGTTGTCCTACACTGGACTAATTTCAGTTTATCAACACCCTCACTAAACTGTGGTGCCCCAAACTGAACACAATACTCCAGGTGAGGTCTAACCAAGGCAATATATAGCAGCAGCAATACCTCATGTGGCCTTGACACCATGATTCTAGTAATGCAGCCTAAAATCACATTAGCCTTTTTTACTGCTGTATCACACCGCTGGCTGATATTAAGCTTATGGTCCACTAGAGCCCTCAAATCCTTTTCACAGGTGTTACTACCTAGCTAGGTTTCACCTATCCCATATTTTATTTATTTATTTGATTTACACCCCGCCCTCCCTGCCAAAGCAGGCTCAGGGAGACTTACAAGAATAACATAAAAACAATTATGACAGATAAAACAATCTAAAAACAATTAAAAACAAAGTTTATTACCCAAGAGCAAGACTTTAGACTTGTCTCTATTAAACTTCATTTTATCTGCCTGGGCCAAATCCTCCATCCTATCCAAGTCCAGCTGCATCCTATTTCTATCCTCCAAGGTATTAACTACCCCCACCCCCATTTAGTATATTGCAAACATTCTGTACTCCCTCATTTAACTAATTTATAAAGGTGTTAAACAGCTCCAGGCCTGAAACAGAATCCTGAGACACCCCACTCATCACCTCCCCACAGGTTTATGGGGGATAACAACCTATCACTGTTTGGGTATGATCTAGCAACCAGAGACTTAATCCACCTAATAGTAATGGGATCCAGTCCATATCTTACCAGCTTCTCAACAAGAACATCATGGGCACCATGTCAAAAGCTTTATTAAAACTCTAATGGACCAAATCCACAGCATTCCCCCGATCCACCAAACTAGTAACTCTATTGAAAAAAAGAAATCTGATTGGTTTGACATGACATTCCTCAGAAAGCTGTGCTGAGATTTAACGATCATACCATGTCTCTCCAAATGTTCACAAACAGACCCCTTAACAATCTGTTCTACAATCTTTCCTGGGATTGACAACCAACTAACTGGCCAATAATTTCCTAGATAATCTTTTTTCACTTTCTTTAAAATAGGCACAATGTTAGCCTTTTCCCAATCCCCTGCTACCTCCATCGTCCTCCAAATTAAAGAGAGATTTTCCTAATTTGCTATCATTTTAGTACCATGTTATAACTTTAGCAATCTTAGAAATATACTTGAAGCACAGTGGGCATGGGATCTGTGTAGGTACATTGCAGGCCTGATATATTGGCCCATTTAATTCTAAATACATACTCTTTACTCCTGGGGCATAATCATATGTAACATATGTAATGGGGTAGAGGATATTACGTCCTTGCCCTCTAAATATTACCATTAGCACAGGAACCATTATCTTTATTTATTTATTTATCTCCATGGTCAGGGGCAGAGGGGGGTGCTGGGTGAGAGGGTCTCCCCACAATACCCACTGGGATGTGGAGTGCTGCAGGGGGCGATCCTCTCGCCATTGTTATTTAACATCTATATGCACCCCCTCACCCAGTCAGTCCAGAGGGATGGGAAGGGTTGCCATCAATATGCAGATGCCACCCAGCTCTATCTGTTACTGGGTGGCCATCCGTCCTCCACCCCTGACAATCTGGCTGAGGTTTTGGAGGCTCTGCCTGGATGGTTGTGGCAGAGTTGGTTGAAGCTTAATCCATCGGAGACAGAAGTCCTGTACCTGAGTCGGAGGGGAGGGGGCATGGTTATTAGGCTCCCCGCTCTGGAAGGGGCACCTCTGGTACCGGCCCAGAAAGTGAAGAACCTGAGCAGGGCTCTTTTTGTAGCAGGAACTCCTTTGCATAGTAGGCAACACACCCCTAATGTAGCCAATCCTCCAAGAGCTTACAGAGCTCTTCTTACAGGGGCTACTGTAAGCTCTTAGAGGATTGGCTACATAAGGGGTGTGTCACCTAATATGCAAAGGAGTTCCTGCTACAGAAAGAGCCCTGCCTGAGAGTAATGCTGGATGCCTGTCTTTCCATGGAGGCCCAGATTACTGCAGTTGCCTGGTCTGTCTTCTTCCATCTCCAGCAGATTAGGTTACTGAGACCCTATCTCCAGGGCTTGGCTACAGTGACCCATACAATGGTCACTTCCAGGCTTGATTATTGCAACTCGCTCTACGCAGGCTTACCCTTGAGGCTGACCCAGAAATTACAACTGGTGCAAAATGTGGCAGCGCACCTGCTAATGGAGACACCTGTGCAGGCTCACATTCAGCAGGTGCTCCACCAATTGCATTGGCTACCGGTTGAGTTCTGGATCTGCTTCGAGGTGTTGGCAATAACCTTTAAAACCTAACACACCCTGGGACCAACATACCTGAGGGACCAACTCTTCCCGTATATGCCCCAAAGAGCGTTATACTCTGTGAATCAACATCTCCTGGTGGTCCCTGGCCTGAAAGACATCTGTCTTCCCTCAACTGGGGCCAGGGCTTTTTTTTGCCCTGGCTCCTTCCTGGTGAACATGATCCTCATTGAAATCAGGGCCCTGCAGGATCTTCTTCAATTCCAGAAAGCCTGTAAGACGGAGCTGTTCCCCCAAGCCTTTGGTTGAGGCAGCAGACATCCATGTATGGCCTCCCTGAGGTTTTTGTCACCCATCTAAAAACTGCTGGCTGTTATTTATATGTCACCAACGGGCCAGGGAACCTCTTGCAACCACTAATTTTCTGCTCTTGGGCTGTGACCACCATTTTAATGCAAATGACAGTGTTTTAATATTTTAATTATTTTTTGTACTGTCAAAATGTTGTTACCCACCCTGAGCCTGCTTGCAAGAAGGACAGGCTATAAATATGAATAAATAAATAAATAAATATTTAATTTATAACCCACGGTCTACCCTCCACAGCAGCCATTTTCTCCAGGGGAACTTATCTCTGTCATCTGGAGATCAATTGTAACAGCGGGAGATCTCCAGGTCCAACCTGGAGATTGGCAACCCTAGGGAAATGTCAACTGCACAGCAGGGGGTTGAATGGTTTGATGGCTGCTGGGCCAAGATTAGCAACAATAGTTCCCCAGGAGCAAATGACTGGTTTGAAGGGTGGAGTTTATGGCACTGTACCTGTCTGAGGTCCCTTCACCCTCTCCGGGCTCCACCCCTCAAATCTCCAGGAATTTCCATACCTAAAGTTGGCAACTTTATTTCCTCCCCTCTCAAGAGCCTCTTCCTAGGCAAAGTTCTGTCTTTCTCGTTAGTGGGGACCAAAGCAGCTTACTTCATTCTCCTCTTTTGCTTTGTGATCTGTACAGCAACCCTGCAAGGTAGGTTAGGAAGAAAGTCTGTGGCTGGTCCAAAATCACCTAGGCAGCTTCCATAGGGAGGCTCCCGCTGAACAGGAGCAAGCAGCCAGGGCTAGTGAAGTAATGCCAGTCAGGAGGCATGAAGTCACCCTGAGACTGCTGGCAGGCCTAGGGTTGCCAACAAAGACAGATTCATGCAAAGGAGGATGGAAAAATCTCCATATCTCTATTTTGCCTTAAATTGGTTTTGATGCCAGCAGAGTGAGAAAATGCCAGAGGCTCTGGGTGGGTGCCCCATGGTAAATGCACCAAACAATTCCCAAAGATTTTCCAAAACACTACTCTGTCCATATTCATTTTCTACACTCACAGCATCCCCTGCCAGAATGCAATACATCCCCAGCACTTTGAATTAGCACCAGAGCTTTAAGAGCTCTCCAGCTGTCACCTGGAGATTGGCAACAATGGTTTTCCATGAAGAAATGGCTTGTTTGGAGGGTGGGCTCTATGGCATTGTATCTGTCTGAGGTCCCTCTCTTCCTCCTCCTCAGACCTCACCCTCAGCAGGCTTCATCCCTAAAATATCCTGGAAGTTTCCAACCTGGAGTTGGCAACCCTATGTCCTTTCCAGGCAACAATCAGCCTATCTTTATCTGCCTGACTGTCTTCAAGTTTACATCTCCTCCCCCCTCCCTGCAGCCACTACCTAGGGAAAGGGCTGTCTTTCCCTGCAATGGGAACCAAGGCAGCTGACATCATTCTCTTCCATATGATCTGCACAACAACCCTATGAGGTATGTTAGGTTGAAAGTCTGTGAATGGTCCATAATCCCCCAGGCAGCTTTTATAACATGAACCTGGGACCTGCACACCATCCTCTGAAGCACTATCAGGTACATATCAGTGGCAGTAATAAGGTGACTGCTGGCAGCTTTTCCTATCAGTTTTTGCCTTGTGGTATTCTGCTTGTGGTGTGATCTGTCTTTTTTGTGGTGTGGCATGGTTGTATTATTGGGTTTGTTTCAGCAGGTGCTCCAAGGGGTCAAGGGGTTGATTCGTATATGGGAATGTCCACCATTCTTACATTTGAACCCTCCTCTTTGTCCAAGAAACCCACAGCAGTATTTTACTTTCATATTAAATCTGCAGGGTAAGTTAGGCTAAAGGAGCTGAAGAATCAGCAAGGATTAGCCCAAGAAAACTGGATCAGGACATCAGTTAGATGTTGAATCTTTTTGGTGTATCCCTGCTGAATTTATAGGAGGTAGTAAGAATAAGAACAAAAATTACTGCTACAGTTATATGTGTTCTTGCCTCAAGCAACAATAGCCTGCTGCTCCATGTCCTTCCTGGGCAGATTCTCAGTTACTAGAATTAAACTTACTACACTTATTATACTTATCAAATGTTTGTGATCATACACCCTGCTCTTTATGTTGTTGTTACTGTTTCTGAACAAGAGGACTAGGAGGGACGTGATAAAAAAAAAAGACTTTGACCCTGCATTTGTATACATTGACAACAACATGATACTTATGTGCAAAATGTATCATGCCTAGATTCATTAGATGAATGGACCTTAAAAATCTCCACGGGGATGAAAAATATTGTTCAACTCCACAGGAGAGCTTGTTTCCTTAACTGGCTCTTCCCCCTTCCCTTGATAGCCTGCCTAAATCTGCTTAGCTGCAGCTCTGAACTACTGGGGCTTATCTTTTCTCTAGCAGCATACTAGACAGTTACTCTTATTGTGATCCTCAAGATGGACACAGGAATTAATTGTAGAATGCATTCCACACAGATACAATCTATTGATAAGTGTACCACCTGTCTAAAAACTTAGAGAAAGGCCCAAGGCCCTGTCCAAGATTTCTGGAGTGGCGTCTGACTGCCCATCCATCAACAGATAGAGCTGGGTGTAATCAGCGTACTGGTGACAGCCCAGTCCAACCCCCTGAATCAGCTGGGTTGCATACAGATGTTAAACAACATCAGTGAGAGGACTGCCCCCTGTGGCACACCACATTTGAGTGGATGCCACAAGGAGATCCTCTCCCCTAGTGCCAACCTCTGTCCCTGACCATGAAGGAAGGAGGAAAACCATTGCAAGGCAGTTCCCCGTATTCCTACATTGGTGAGGTGGTGGGTCAGGCTATCATGACTGACCATGTTGAACACTGCTGTTAAATCCAAAAGAAGAAGCAGCACTGACCCACCCCAATCCAGATGTCTCTGGAGGTCATCTGTGAGGGCAACCAGTGCAGTCTCCATCCCATAGCTAGGTGAAAGCTGGAATGGATATTTCACCATTTTTTTTTATTTTGGGGGGGATTTAAATCCCCAGTGTATTTTTAAAAACTTTTTGGAATTTTCTGTAAACTTGGGAGTACCCAAAGTTTGCAGGAAAATATGTTTAGCATTGGTGTGGTCCTGATGTGCTCTTGATCTGCTTCGATCTGCAGATTTTTGGTAGTAGATACATAGATGTATGATAAGTACATCTAGGGGGATTCTCCCTGCCAAATTTCAGGTAGATAGCAGAAAGGGCATTATAGACAATCAACATTCTCACAGAGAAGTCAGCAGCTGACATTTGGTACTCCCAGAAGGTAGGCTGGGTTACACAGAAAGGCAGAGGAATGCATTTGCCCTGTCAGTAAAGGCAACATTATAAATAGGCATGGAGGTTCACCTTTGGCACTCTAAATAAGCTTTAGGCAAAGCTTTAGGCAAAGTAACTGAGGAAAGCAAAGGAACTACTCTTTATATAGTATCAAGGAAGCCATCCACAAGCCATACAATAGTTGGTGGAAACACCATGCAAAGAAAAACATTTCAGTAAAAACCTCTTCTGTTGCAGGAATTGTTTGACTGTGATGGCTGGAAAGTTTTCCTTTCAGTTTCATTGCCTCCCTCCCTCTTTCTCTTTCCTTCTCAGTCTTAACTCAAGAATGCAAATTGCATAACCACATACCAGAAGAAGTGAAGAATAGATAGAATCAATTTTCATGTTTGTTTTCATCACAATAATAACAAATCAGACATTTTCATTTTAATAATAAATGAATGTACATCTGTATTGGACAATCTCATCACATTTTTTCTTTTGCGGCATTTGATCAGTCATTTCAGTCATAGTTTTCATGTACAGTTATGTCATTTGTCTTTATAACAACCCAGTGATGCATATCATGCTGAGAGGTAGTCACAAGATGCAACAATTATTTTTTTCCAAATTTTGTTATTAAACCTGGGTGGACTAATTAATTAACTAATAAAAATTCTAGTTGCCTTATATTGTCCCCATTTCTTTCCTTCTCTCCCTTATATTTTTGTGGGTTTTAAGTCCCCAACGGGGAGAAATGCAATAAACAAATAAATAGACAGCGCAACTGTTGTTCCTGCAACAGGTTCCAAGGAGAATAGCCATACCACAGTGTGCTGCACATCTGATATTATGTACATGTAGTCACTATGATCAACAAAACAGCAGTAACTTAACTCTTCTTCTGCTCCACAAATGCATGTTGCAGGTGTCTTCAACTCTCACCATGCATGTGTAGGTTAGAGTTTAGTATTAATTGGTGATAATATATAGTATGACAACATTTCTTTGTTCTTTGGATATCGGTTATTTGCAAGTGGGATCTTTGGGCTTTTCACAGCATAGATTAGGCAAAAGAAGATCAGCATTCATTGTCCTGTATTCTGCAGGCAGGGTCAGTCAGGCCTCCTCAGGTGGTAGTGACCCCAGGCTTGGATACCCAGGTATGAGAATCAGCAGGAGCTTGATGCAAGGAACTGGGACAGGAAGCAAGGGGCTGGAACTGGGACACAGACATACACCTAGTGGACCAGTTGATCCAGCAAGATTCCCCCCTCCCAGCCCAAGGCTTAAATAGACTGAGAGGACAGCAGCTCCATCTGCTTTGGAAGCAGCACTGGGTTCATCCAGCCAGGCTTAACTGGGGCCAGAATCCTGCAAAGGATCACATCCACCATGAGCTGGCCCAGGAGGTGGTGCATGGGCTGCCAGCCAGGCACTGGTTTTGTTGGGCTATCTTGGCACAAGCCCTTTGCCTCTGCGACTCCTGCTGGGTGGAAGCAGATTCCGATGGGCTTGGGAACCGATTTCTGGACTGGTACTTTGTTGCCCCAGGACATGGGGGGATAGAGAGTTTTGGCAGAGGAGCTCCTTCTGCAGGCTTCCCAGGGTCAAGTTCTTGAGTATCTCCCACTGCAAATTACTCAGGGGTCAGTTCTGGAGCAGATGGGCAAGGGGCATCTATCCTGCAGTGGCCTTGTGAAATGTCCTGCTTTCCTCCAGGCCACCTCTCTGGCTCCTCATGGTCTTTGAAGGCTTCTGAGTTGGAGTCCAGGGCCAGTCAGTGGGGGTCATGACATTTACAGTATACTAGGGGAACTGCCCCTGCTTGCTGCACTCATGAACCCCGTAGCTCCCTGCATTCATAGTACTTAACGGTAGTTTGAATGTTGAATGAGCAGTTTGGCCTCTTGCCAAAAGAGTTACAGCAATACCTAATGAAGCAACAGCAAGACTTATCATCCTTTTTTGTGAACTGTAGGCAAAATTAGATTTATAACAAGTATTAGCCTGTCTTTCTTCCCAATAGGACCCAAAAGTATTTACATCTTTTTCTTCCCCTCCATTTTATCCACACTACAACCCCATGAGGTAAGTCTGATTAAAAGTGTATGGATGGCCCAAGGTCACCCAGAAAACTTCTGTTTCATATTGGGGATTTAAATCTGGATGTCCAGGTGACTGGGGATTCAAACCTACTGTCAGGCATCTAACCAATACACCATACTATTTATTTATTTATTTGATTTATATACCGCCCTCCCCATGAGCGGACTCAGGGTGGTTTACATCAGAATCATAAACAATTGTTTAATAACAAGATTAAAACAACATAAAATTACAGATAATAAAATCACAATTACTATGTAAAATAACCTGTTCAGGTGTCAATCACATCTGAATATAGTAGTGGTGCCCCATTGTCAAATTAGAACCAGGCCACTGATGGGGGGTTGGCCAGGAAAAGGGAGAGAGTCCCGCCGCCTCAACCAAAGCTTGTTGGAAGAGCTCCATCTTGCAGGTTCATATAGCTCAGAAATGTTCTCCCCCCCCTCGTTTCTATAAGGGAGGGGCTATTTCCCACCCTGTGCTACCTCCACTTTCACCTTTCCACCCAATTAGGGTCCCCAAGATGGTCAAAATAAGAATATTAAAACATTTGAGCAATAGAGTGAGACAGAGGAATCTCCCTGGGGAGGGAGTTCTAAAGTTTTGATGCCACAGCTGAGAAAGCCCTTTCTTGGGTCACCACCAATCTAGGCTCAGATGGACTGATATGGTTTTTGTAACCCACTCTAGTCAACACTCTGACTGCAGTATTCTCTATCAACTCTAGCTTCCAGGCATCTTCAAGGACAGCCCCATGTAAATTTGCTTCCATTTCAAATAGAAGAGAGATGTTATGGAGCTAATCCGGCTCAGGATGTTTCAGTTTCCTTTTTGACAATACAAGTCCCATTATCATCCTGAAACAGGTGCCCAATTGTGAGACTCCTAGGTTTATTTTCTGATAAATTATGCCTGCCCAAAACAGACAGCCTTAGCTTCCACAGCAAATAGCGTGGGGGGTATCTGAAGATAACGTGGGCCGGGATGTTCCCGTTCCATTTGTTGTTGGCAGCGCAACTCCCAGGATCATCCTGAAGCTGCTGGCCAGGTTTGAAATGCGTAGCTTTGTGTTCTGATAAGTTATGCCTCCCACAAACAGACAGATGGATGGACAGACAGATGCCTCCTTTTATTATTATAGATGAGGTAAGTTTGATCAAACTGATCACGAGACATAGTTTTTGATTCCCACATATTTTGAGCCCACTGTAGAGCATCATACTCAGTCCTCTGAGGTAAAATTCCAGTCAAGCAAACTTTTTTTTTTTTGGCAATTAAAATCTACTTTCCCCCATGGTTGACAGACAAGGTAGAAAATAAATGCCCTTGAGCTAAAATGGAATAATAGGTTTCTTAAGTCTGGAATCTGGGGATGTGTAATGGAAGAGCTGACACAACAGTAATGAGTGAGAGTGAATGGTGGCATTGCAATAATTGGCAGCTTGGAATGGCCAAAGCCATTTACCTGAATTATTTATGCAAAAAACTGACAGGAATTTCATAAGAGCAAATAAGGAGAGTCCAGAGGGGGCCATTTACATGATGCAATCACACGTCTGATTGACTGGAGGGCCACATCTGTAGATGATGCTTTAAATGCCCATGGGATGGGTTTATTCATGACAGGCACACACCTATTGTTGTACCCTCATCAACGCTTGATTATTCGGCCATCATTTGAGTCTCACTCATTGCAGAAAGTGATCTTACATTAATAAGAGTGATTCAGTGCATTTTATTAAAAAATCAGCAGCATGTATATGTGAAGGATCCTATTAGACTAGGAAATTATCCTCCTTTCTTTTTCACAATAGACTTATCTTGAGTGACATTGTCACTCCTCTCTCAAGGGGAACATCCACATTTTCATCGGCTGCAAAGGCAGAAGCCTCCTAAATAGGAATCCAATTTTACCCCTCCAGCCATACAGTCTGTAATGGGTGGAGGAAATAGCATTTGATGCAAAACTAAAATGGGCCGGCAATTTTATTTAAAGAGCTTCATCAGGTTCATCAGGAGGGAAGCAAAACAGCTACATAAATTGTGTTTGCAGCGGAATAAATTTCAATACTATCAGAAATTGCTCAGTTTCCCCCCACTGCTTGGCTTGTTTGCTGTTTGGTTGACACAGCACAGAACCACCATGATAGTTTTAAACCAGTGGATGAAAGAATATAGTATGAAATCTAAACCTTCTCCTTAAGTCTGCTGGTAGACAGTAGACATTTCAGAATGAAGAAAGCATTCACTGCCTTAATGGTGAAAGTGATTTTTTGGGAGCTTGATGGAGGACATTTGAAGAAGTCTGTTCTGATACTTCAGCCTGATTTAAGTTTGTCTATCTTGAGTGTTTACAAAAGAAATAAATTCCTATCCTTTACTCAACTATCTTTTAAATATACCTCTCAGGCCACAGAAGTTAACTGTAAACATGGAAACTTTGGGTCTCAAAACCTTGAAATGGCTCATATAAGAGAGACATCTGTTTTACTACCGCACAAATGCTTTTTACAACCAGACCATAATGAAATCAACAAGGAACTGGTAAAAGGGTCCAAAATGCACTGCATTCTGAGCTACTGCAGAAATGGATTTGATTCAAGTCTCCCATCTCTTCCAGGCAAATGACTAATGCTGTTAGAGTTGGCAGTGTTAACCATCAGATGAGCAGAAAGGTGCGCTGGAAGCACATGGGCCATTGCATGCGTATTCTTCCAGATTGGAACCGTCATTGATTTATTATATAATATCTGACCCTTGAATAATTTTTAATGGAGAAAACACTGTAAATGTGCCTTCCTAGCTTTGTGAGACGTGTTCTCTGGATTAGGCTTTCCACTATTTACTCTGGAATACACTTCCCACATCATCATGCTGACTTCTGTTCTCTTGGAACAAATGGCCTTTTCAAACACGTCTCACAGAATCGATTGCCAAAAGAAGTGTGAAGGGTTCCAATTAATTGCTGTTATGATATTTTTAAAAAGATTGCCTAGGCATCTGGAACACAAGGTGAGGATCTTTCATCACCCATTAAAGTTTTACACACTCATAAGGAAATCCGCACTTCAAATTTGCTGACGTGGTTGACTCAGAAAAGTCTTGTTTTGGGAACCAACCCTGTTAAATGTGACATGGCCTCTGTTGGTTTACAATCAAATATGAAAAATAAGAAAAAAAAATCCTGCTAAAAAGCTGGAAATGTAAGCATTTGTTGACAATACAAACCTATATGGAATCTGATGAAAGCAGGTCTTTCATACAGCAGTCCTAAAGTTAGTCTGCAACCTGCTTTGGATGGCAACTAAGTTCCATGGTGGCTGTCCAAGGGCAGTGTCCACACCCCTGCACTAACCAGTGGACAAAGGGACCAGATGCTTGCCAGAGGAAGAAATGGGTGGTGAAACTTTGAGGAGCAGAGAGTGGTTGCTAACACCACCAGGGCATCCCTCACTCAGTGCAGGAGGGAGGCAGGCATGCCACTCCTCCCTAGAGCCATAGCAAAGTGCAGAGGAAGCAGATGGAGGCAGTGGGAAGGAAACAGCAAAAAAGAGCACCAGCAGAGGCTGGCATGCCAACAGGTAAAGGAGACTGGAGGCTGGGCCAGCAGCCTCACCTCTCGCTGAGGGTAAAGCACAAGGGTGGGGGCAGAGAGAAGGTGCCCCCTTGGGTGTGAGAGATGTCCACTACACAAATCCTACCCCAAGGGGAAGGGCGTAAGCAGCAGGCGTCAGGCAGGCTGGGGAGAAGAGTGTGGGTAAGAACACAGGGATTCTGGGAGAGCAATTGGGCTACCGCAAGCAGGAGAGAGGGAACAGGGCGCACATAAACCCCCTCCTCCTGTGCAATCTGAGGACAGAGCTGAGCCAGCTCTCTGAAAGTCATGCTCTGGAGGAGCCTGCCTTACGAAGCTTGGACCCAGAGCCCCCAGGACCTGACAAGTGTGTAACGCAGATGTGTTCTCATAGCACCCCCATCAACACCATGCCAGTGCCAACCTGCTACTGGCACAGCTACACCCGTGTAGGTGTCAGATATGGACAGCACCAAGGGTGTCAATATCCTAAGTGTCCACACTGACGTCCTAAAGCACCCACCATCCCTAGTGCTGGCATACCATTCTGCCAGCAAAAACCCTTGTGTATGTGTAAACAACCCCACTAAACTTGAGGAGAGTGAGAAACAAATCCTCCCACCTGTCTCACAACCACATTTCTGGCTGAATGCCAGCCACTCCAAGCATTGTTACTGCTCCCCCCCCCCATTTTGCAGAATCAGAGTCTATGGAGCAGCACAGAGAAACTGCAGGCAGAGTTCCAAATCAGTTTCCAATAAGGATGGCTAAGAACTGGGCCAAGGACTATGCTGTCTCCTCGGACAGGTACATTCTAAGTGTCGGAATCCCAAGAAGAAGGGGGAAGGCTTGGAAATGGAAACAGTACCTACTTGGTGCCACTCTCACATCTGTCGCTCATGCTGTGGACCCAATCAGGTTTGGCCCCTCACAGCATTTCAAAATGGTGGTGGTGGTGTCCTCCTGGCAGCCTCAAAGGTGCCATCACATCTAATTTGGCCCATACCATGTTCAAATGAGATGATCCGATGACAGCCAACCACCCAGTGTGATCAAATGGCAGTGTATTGCTTGAATGTCTGCCAAACAGGTTTGTATCAGGTTTTGCTAAAACGGAGCCTGTACAAAGTCTTGCTGATCCAAGCAGATTAGAGGTCATTTATTAAGGACTACTTAGTCAAAGGACTAACACAAACACTGAAGGATAGCATATTTTAAAAGCAGCCTTTATTTAGTTATATGATTTATTTATTTATTTATGTATTTAAGTTTCCACCCTGCCCTCCCCACGAATGGGCTCAGGGTGGCTAACAAACAGGGGCACCATGGGCCAATACATAAAAACCGAATAAAACAGGATAAAACAGAATAAATGACCAAAAATTACATAAAGTGCTCAGTGCTGTTACTCTTGAATTAAGACAAGATGGTGTCCCGTAGATGTTGCCTCCATCCCAGTACAACGGTACTGATCCGCCGCACCATTGAAGTTCGATCATCATAGGGCCGCTCCGTTCCCAGTTATCAGCCAGGCTCGTTGGTAGTGGTAGTAGTGGTAGTAGTGGCAGCTCCTAGTCGAAAGCCTGGTGGAAGAGCTCCGTCTTGCAGGCCCTGCGGAACTGTACAAGGTCCTGCAGGGCCCTGATCTCCTCTGGGAGCTCATTCCACCAGGTAGGAGGTGCCACTGAGTAGGCCCTGGCCCTGGTTGCAGCAAGCCGGGCATCCCTGGGGCCTGGGATCACTAAGCAATGTTGTGCCCCAGACTGTAATACTCTTTGGGGTATATATGGGGAAAGGCGGTCCCTCAGGTATGTCAGACCCTGGCCATATAGGGCTTTAAAGGTAAGAACCAGCACTTTGAAGCGAACCTGGTATGCTATTGGCAGCCAGTGCAATGCTTTCAGCACAGGCCGGATGTGCTCCCATCTAGGGAGACCCAACAACAGCCTGGCCGCAGCATTCTGCACTAGCTGCAGCTTCCGGATTTGTGACAAAGGCAGCCCCATGTAAAGAGCACTACAGTAGTCTAGTCTCAAAGTGACCATCACATGGATCACTGTAGCCAGGTCATCGTGGTCGAGGAAGGGAACCAACTGCCGAATCAGCCTAAGATGGTAAAAGGCCCACCTGGCAGTGGCTGCTACCTGGGCCTCCATAGTTAGGGAGGAATCCAGGAGCACTCCCAAACTCCTAACCTCTGGCGCTGGCACCAAAGGCGCCCCACCGAAGGTCAGGAGAGGGATCCCCAACACCGGACCACCCCGACTCAGGCACAGGACCTCCGTCTTTGCTGGGTTCAGTTTCAGCCGACTCAGTATGAGCCACCCAGCCATGGTGTGCAAAGCCTGGTTCAGATCTTCTGGGCTGGAGTCCGACCGACCTCCCAACATCAGATAGAGCTGGGTGTCATCTGCATATTGATGACACCCTACCCGTACCTCCGGACAATCTGGGCAAGGGGGTGAATTATATGTGGCTGCATTCACAGAGGAAGGTGCCAGTTCCCCTGCATTTTTTCACCTGCCATGCATGCGGCTTGCACTTTCCCCCTTTTAACTCCACAATGGGAGGGACAACAGAGACCTGAGTTCAAATTTCAGTTACAGACTCCAGCAAATCACAGCTCTGGTAGCCTCCTTTCTACTTCTTATACAGTTGAAATATTAATTACTCTCTAATTGGGCTATTTGTTATTCAGGACGGTGTTGTGTACTGAGTATGACTCAACCCTGAACTAGTAGCTGGATCTGGTTGAGCTTGTTTCCCCCATACAATAGCTGGCTAGGATCCTGGAGTAGACCAAAAGATATATATCTATATATTGCCTATCGTTAGGAGTGGGGTGTGTTTGGGGTGTGGTGTTTGCATGATTTAAAATGGGGCAACTGCCCTGGGGTTTGTCTTGTAGTGTTCCTGAAATCACTTAATAAACTAGAGCTGATTCACTGCATTGCATCCAGAACCCAGTATTTAACAACAGCACAAGCACTTCATTATTGTGTTTGGATAATTTTGTCTTTCTACTCAGAAAATCACTCAAAGAGTCTTATAATAAAACATGTCAAAATACAACTGGCTAAAATAATTAAAAATAAAACAAATAAATACTAGAAAGAACCGATATACTAAAAATACAAGTTTAATGTTGTTGTTGTTCAGTCGCACAGTCGAGTCCGACTCTTCGCGACCCCATGGACGAGCTCTCTCCAGGCCTTCCGGTCTTCTGCCGTCCTCTGAAGTTGGCTCAACTTCATGTTCGTTGCATCGATGACACTGTCTAACCATCTCATCCTTTGCCGTCCCCGTCTTCTTTGACCTTCAATCTTTCCAAGCATCAGGGTCTTCTCCAGTGAGTGCTCCCTTCTCATTTGGTGGCCAAAGTATTTGAGCTTCAGTTTCATTATCTGGCCTTCCAGGGAACAGTCAGGGTTGATTTCTTTGAGGATTGACTGATTTGTTCTTCTTGCAGTCCAAGGGACTCTCAAGAGTCTCCTCCAGCACCATAGTTCAAAAGAATCTATTCTTCGGCGCTCGGCCTTCCTTATAGTCCAGCTCTCGCAGCCATACATGACTACTGGGAATACCATTGCTTTGACCATGCGGACTTTTGTTGGCAGGGTGATGTCTCTACTTTTTATCATGCTGTTTAGGTTCGCCATCGCTTTCCTCCCAAGGAGCAGGCGTCTTTTAATTTCATGGCTGCAGTCACAGTCTGCGGTGATCTGGGATCCCAGGAACGTGAAGTCTGTCACTACTTCCACGACTTCCCCTTCTATTTGCCAAGGAGTGATGGGGCCGGATGCCATGATCTTAGTTTTTTTGATGTTGAGCTTCAAGCCCACTTTTGCGCTCTCCTCTTTTACTCTGAGCAAGAGGCTCTTTAGATCCTTTTCACTTTCAGCCATTAGAGTGGTATCATCTGCATATCTGAGGTTGTTGATCTTTTCCCCAGCAATCTTAATTCCCGCTTGTGATTCATCCAGGCCAGCATTTCGCATGATGTACTCTGCATATATATTAAATAAGCAAGGTGACAGTATACATCCTTGTCGTACTCCTTTTCCTATGCTGAACCAATCAGTTGTTCCGTATCCGGTTCTAACTGTCGCTTCTTGGCCCTTATACAGGTTTCTCAAGAGACATGTGAGGTGGTCTGGTACTCCCATCTCTTTAAGGACCTGCCATAGTTTGTTGTGATCCACACAGTCAAAGGCTTTAGCATAGTCAATGAAGCAGAAGTAGATATTTTTCTGGTACTCTCTTGCTTTCTCCATAATCCAGCGAATGTTGGCAATATGATCTCTCGTTCCTCTACCTCTTCGAAACCCAGCTTGTACTTCTGGTAGTTCTCTATCCACGTACTGTTGAAGCCTAGCTTGTAGGATCTTGAGCATGACCTTGCTAGCGTGTGATATGAGTGCAATTGTGCGATAGTTTGAACATTCCTTGGCATTGCCCTTCTTTGGGATTGGAATGTATACTGATCTTTTCCAATCCTGTGGCCACTGTTGCGTTTTCCAAATTTGCTGGCAAATGGAGTGCAGAACTTTAACAGCATCATCTTCTAAGACTTTGAATAGCTCAGCTGGAATACCATCACCTCCACTAGCTTTGTTGTTAGTAATGCTTTCTAAGGCCCATTTAACTTCACATTCCAGGATGTCTGGCTCAAGGTCAGTGATTATACCGTCGTGTTTGTCAAGGACATTGAGGTCTTTCTTGTATAGTTCTTCTGTGTATTCTTGCCATCTTTTCCTAATCTCTTCTGCTTCTGTTAGGTCCCTACCGTTTTTGTCCTTTATCATGGCCAGCTTTGCATGGAACGCTCCCTTGATTTCTCCAATTTTCTTGAAGAGATCTCTAGTCCTTCCCATTCTATTGTTTTCTTCTATTACTTTGCACTGTTCATTCAGGAAGGCCTCCTTATCTCTCCTTGCTGTTCTCTGGAAATCTGCGTTCAGTTGGGTAAATCTTTCCTTTTCGCCTTTGCCTTTCGCTTTCCTTCTTTCCTCTGCTATTTGTAAAGCCTCATCAGAAAGCCACTTTGCTTTCTTACATTTCTTTTTCTTTGGGATGGTGGTGATTGCTGCCTCCTGTACGATGTCACGAACCTCTGTCCATAGTTCTTCAGGCACTCTATCTATCAAATCCAGACCCTTGAATCTATTCTTCACCTCTACTGTATATTCATCAGGGATGCGATCTAGGTCAAACCTGAATGGCCTCGTGGTTTTCCCAATTTTCTTCAGTTTAAGTCTGAATTTTGCAATGAGTAGCTCATGATCTGAACCACAGTCAGCTCCAGGTCTTGTTTTTACTGACTGGATAGAGCTTCTCCATCTTTGACTGCAAATTATATAGTCAATCTGATTTCGGTGTTGCCCATCTGGTGATGTCCATGTGTAGAGTCGCCTCTTAGGTTGTTGGAAAAGGGTGTTCGCTATGACCAGTGTGTTCTCTTGACAAAACTCTGTTAACCTTTGCCCTGCTTCATTTTGCTTTCCAAGGCCAAACTTGTCTGTTATTCCAGTTACCTTTTGACTTCCTACTTTAGCATTCCAGTCCCCTATGATGATGAGGACATCATTTTTTGGTGTTAGTTCTAGGAGGTGTTGTAGGTCTTCATAGAACCGGTCCACTTCAGCCTCTTCTGCATCAGTGGTTGGGGCATAGACTTGGATTACTGTGATGTTGAATGGTTTGCCTTGGAATCGGACAGAAATCATTCTGTCATTTTTGAGATTGTATCCCAGTACTGCCTTTTGCACTCTCTTGTTGACTATAAAGGCCACACCATTTTTTCTACGAGATTCCTGGCCACAGTAGTAGATATAATGGTCTTCTGAGTTAAATTCGCCCATTCCTGTCCACTTTAGTTCACTGATTCCTAGGATATCGATGTTCAGTCTTGCCATCTCATTTTTGACCACGTCAAGCTTACCTTGATTCATAGATCTTACATTCCAGGTTCCTATGCAGTATTGTTCTTTGCAGCATCGGACTTTCCTTTCACCATCAGACACATCCACAACTGAGCGTCCTTTCGGCTTTGGCCCAGCCGCTTCACTCTTTCTGGGGTTACTTGTACTTGTCCTCTGCTCTTCCTCAGTAGCATATTGGACACCTTCCGACCTGAGGGGCTCATCTTCCGGCGTCATATCTTTTAGCCTTTTGATACTGTCCATGGGGTTTTCTTGGCAAACATACTGGAGTGGGTTGCCATTTCCTTCTCCAGGTGGATCACGCTTGGTCTGAGTTCTCTGCTGTGGCCTGTCCGTCTTGGGTGGCCCTTCACGGCATAGCCCACAGCTTCATTGAACTGCGCAAGCCCCCTCGCCACGACAAGGCAGTGATCCATGAGGGGGACAAGTTTAATAGCAGCTACCTAAAATATGACATTAAAATCACCTTAAAAGGGTGCAGAATAATATAAACAACTCAACCATCCTCTAAGACAATATTATAGCAGAGATCTGGAAAACATATTAAAAGCTGCAAAAAGCTTCCAGTGCAAAGAAAATATTGATTAATAACAAAGGCCTCCAGAAAAGCCACATTTTGAGGTCATGCCAGAAGGCCAAGGGGAAAAAAGATTGCTGTATCTCCAGGGGGATGTAGTTTCATAACTGGGGGAGGGGGGTTTATATCTGAAAAAAAACCCGTTGGGATTGCTTGCCAACCTCACTTCTGATAATGCAGGCTCTTGTGGCAGGGCACCAATGACCAATTTCCCTTTGTAAATGGTAGGAATTATTTAAAAGGACAACGGAAGTATAGTTTCAGCAGGCATCCATTAATTTATTCTCTCTGTTGGGTTGTTTACACACTAATTGCATGTACTCTCCTCCCCAAGTCTCCAATATTCATATATATGAGGAACTGGCTTTCCTCTGAGATATTCTTTCCCACTATTTTTACAACAATAATAGGTAAAGCTATTTCTGGTTATCCTGCTTGCTGTATTAGATACAATCTCATATTTTGTACAAGCAAACTTACCTTCATAGTTGTGCTTTCATAGTTTCGTAATGCTGGTTATCATATTTCATTAAAAAAAAACCAAACCAAAGCAGACTGCAAGAGTGTCGTTCCCCCCCCCCCAAGTACCGGTATGTTTTCTAAGTGTCAACACAGGTCCAAGACGAGGTCTACAAGTATAGTGGACTGGGTCAGGTAGACCTGTTCGCTGGAGGTCAGATCTACCAGTATAGTGGAAAGGGGGGGTAGACCTGTTCTCTGGAGCTGAGGTTACCAATATAGTGGACTGGGGTGGGTAGACCTGTTCTCCAGAGGCCAGGTCTACCCATATAGTGGGAAAGGGGCAGATAGACCTCTTCTCTGGAGGCCTGGTCTACTCCTGTAGAGGACAACATTTTGTGTAATGAAATTTGACATGATTCTTGTTTTCTTTTCTTAAAATATAGTTAAAATATAGTTTTAAAGAATTCATTCTGAGATTTTTCAGTGTTATGGAAATAATCTTCTAAAAATAATCTACATAATAATCAAGTGTAAATTTGCTCACAGCTTTAATGCCACTAGCTTTTTTTGCTCATGGGGTAGAATTTTTGCTCACAACACTGTGGTGCTTAGAGGGAACATTGGCTCTATCCACTGCAACACACAGGCTGTCTAGTAGAGAAAAGCACCATGACCAGCTCCCAATATTATGTTTTAATTAACATTGTTAGCGGTTGTATATAACACCAGCATCATCATTTTTGCTGCTGCTGAGGGTTCTTATCCCTCTTCTGTGTTTATATAACTTCCCATTAGAAACAAGGATCTACTTTGGACAGTTTCTTTTAAAAGGAAACAATTAGGGATATATAAGTGTAATTAAGATTTATATAACCTACTTTTTATACCAGGAGGAATTCCACATAATTTCTTATATAATCAGAATGTTCTCTATATCTCAAACATCTTTAAATAGAGTTATGGGTCAGTGCTCTTTTTAATGGCTACTATCATGTGTGCAACAGTTTCCATGAAGAACTAATTCAGAGTTGCTCTAGCTTTCGAATATAACTTCAGGAAAATATTAATGTAAAAAAAGGGGGACCCGCGATACTCGCGGGGGGGAGAGAAGAGACCCGTCTCCTCCATCCCCCCCATCTCCCCGAGGCCGGTCTTCCCCCCCCGCCCTGCCTGCCGGCTCCGGGGAGGAGGAGGAGGCGGTGGCAGCGAGGCAGGAGACGCTCTTGCACTTTCGGGGGGATTTTAACATCCCCCCGAATTTTTTTTAACTTTTTTTATTTTTGTGCACACGTGGGGACTGGCCCACGTGTGCACAAACCTCCCCCGGCCCCCCAGCTGCCCCCTCCGTGCTGATTTAAGTATCCGCACGGAGGGGGCAACTTGGCTATTAGTATAAGGATGCCAGATATGTTGACAATGCAATCTTATATATCCTTCTAAGCTCACTGACCTCAACGGATTTAGAAAAATGTAAGTCTGCTTAGAATGTCACTGTGAGTCACTATACCTGTCAATTTTGGTTTCTGGTCTAATTTCCAAAGGAGCCCACTGGTGCTGATTTTTCCAATCTTACATTTTATTTTCATTCATCCCATGGATTTTTGAACAGTATACTTTAAAGTTGTTTTCCCAGCCTATCATTTATCACTAAAGTTATCTGTAAGAACTTCTTCCTTAATCTCTTGTCTTCTCTCAGTCTTACCCACTTTGTGTTTTGAAGGACACCCCTCCTATGGGAAGCTTTACCTTCTAAGAATTGGAGCTTGGTCTTTAAGGCCTGTTTGAGTTCTGCGATTAACACTTGTACAGTCTTCTTTATTAATTAATTAATTCATTCATTTAAAAATTTAAATATTTTGTTTACATTCATGCATGGCAAAAACCCAGGAAATATTTTATTTATGGCAGTGGTTCGCAATCCTGGGCTTTTCCACTTTTTTTGGTTCTGACTCCATACTGCTTTGGTTTATTCCCTGATTTCTATACACATTTTTGTGCCTTCAGCTTTTATTTCAGCTCTCCCCTTTCCCCCCAGTTCTTCTGAGATCATTTTTATGCTGATCTTTTTATGGAAGGTGATTTTGAATTGCCTTTTTCCTTGTAAATAATGTTTCAGTCAGTTTTCTTTGTCCTGCCCACTGCCATCCACCTCTAGCCCACTTTTCAATGATTGGGTTGTCATCAAAGTCAAATCACTCCCTCTCCACCCCATAACGGCCCCAAAGACAAATGGTTTAATTTTTGATGTTTTCAAAAAGGCACTAAAATATTGATATATTGATTTACCATTGTAATTTTCATTTTTTAAAAAGTAAATCTCTAACCCTGCCTTTGTGGTGATTTTAGGTAAAAGGCATGTCTCTAAAACATAAGGAACTAGAGACTCCTTACTGGGAATTCAGAGAGCCTGCTTAACTTGTCATTACAATGGTACATTGATATACTGATATTTTAGTGCCTTTTAAAAAAAGAAATGCAGCCACAGTATTGCTATATCGTTATAAACATGCACAAAAATAAAAAAGGTACACCCTTTTTATTTTTGTGCATGTTTACGACACCACAGATGATGCCAACACACTCCCTTGAAAATTCTGATTATTTAAGGCACATGTGTAAGAAAATAAACTGACTTCACAACTGTGAAAATGCAGAGGGAGGGCAGATGTGTGGAACAACTGTGCTCAAACTGATTCCAATGCTTGTGGATTGTCTGCCAAGAAAAGTAGGAGTAAGCTGAACATGCAGAAAAGTCCCTTTTCAAGTATAAGGACCCCTTTTGAACATTAAATTTTGCAGCCCCGCTGCATGATAGTAGTAGTATTATTAATATTTACTGATTGAGAAAATACATAGTGAGAAAGATTAAAATGACAATGCTCAATGCATACATGGATCCAAGGACACATTGCAATAACTCTGTAGCTCCCCAAGAGTCTGTGGCCCCCATGTTGGGAACCACTGGTTTATGGTGTATTAAGAAGAAAGATCTAGGACAGACAAACACATAGAGTTCAAACCAGGCCCATAGCCAGGATTTTTTAAAGTCAGGGGGCATTTAAATTTTGTAGAGGACACTGGCTAATCAAATTAAAGGAATACCTGGCTCCTTCTCTACACCAGCTGCCGCTTGGGGGCCTTGGGCTGGATGGGAAGTCATGGGACCTTGCCAGTAAGTCAGGGGGCTTAGCCCCAAGATGCCCCACTGTAGCTACGAGCCTGGTTCAAAATTTCTAGCCATGCACTTCACACTGGGTACTGCATAAAACCTTCTTTAGTGGGATCTGGCATTCCAGCAAACTGTTAAGCCTAACTTTTGTCAGTTCTTTATGTTTGCGCATGGCTGAGAATATTTTCTTTTATAATATATTCTGTATTTCCTTGTTGACTTGGGTAAATTTAGGAGCTATAAATCAGCACAGTAGTCTGTATGCCTCAGTGCAGGCCCTGTCCAAAGAGTGAGTAGGTCATCCATCGAAAAAAATGTAGAATTATTTTTCCTTCCCAGTGAGACTAATCCATATGTATCCTAACCAAGGTTTTACACCCTGCAGAACATCAAAGCTTCCCAAAGAGAAGATGTCAGTTTGGGGATTAAGAACAAGCACGTGTTGCCTTTGATTTTACCCAAGAGTCACTGCCTTTACAGAAGCCAATTTTAACACCTGTGTTAGAATGAAAATCAGTCTAGGGACCTAAAGGGCCTGCTCAGCTGTACACTTTGAAGTGCTTGCTTTTTCTTGGTGGTGTCTTTTTATGGGAAACCAGGAAGTATAAATGAAGGTCTAGGGATGGCATAACACTGCTGGTCTGGGATAAAATTACAAAGATTCAGTCAGTCAGTATGGGGTCCCTCATCCATCCCAAGGAATAACTCAACTGAAAAAGGCAGAGTAAAGCTTATTGATTGCAAATGATTGAAATCCTGTACTTGTCTTTATAATTCCCCAGCATACCCCACAGACTAGATAACTGGTCTGGTGTATTTTACAATTGCTAGAGCTTGTCAAAAAAGTTATACACCCAAAATGTGCAAATTCATATGATTGACAGAAATTGTTAGTCTAAGTCTGCACCCACACATCATTGGATAATTTACTACTTTATATTCTCAGCCTGTGGCTGGGAAAGCATTCTTTGCTTTATAGCAGGACAAGGCAATCCACTTTGCAAATGATTGCTGTAATGCAATAATAGCTCAATATTTCTGCTGGATTAATACTGTCATTGCATTACTGTATCCAGCCAGTGGTGTCAGAATGTCAGGATGCTAAAGCATCCAATGCTCCCTCTAAGCCTTGGAGCCTTGTGAGCATTAAAGTTGTGGCATTAAGGGCGTAGACTTTCCAATTTCCGGGGGGACGACTGGGGCTGGGACAGAGGCATTGCTGTGCTAGGTCCTTAAAAGAACCAAGGCCCAGTGACATCATAGGGAGGAGCCAGTGACATCAGAGGCCATTGTCACTATTTATGGAGGCGGAGCCATGTGGGATTTAGGAAGGGGCTCCCCAGAAATTTAGGGGGGCCTGGGAACCCTTGGGAACCCCCCTAGCCAGGCCCCTGGGCTGGGCTAAACCCAGGAGAAGGTGGGAGTTGGCCAATGGTTATAGTGGTATCTCAGCAGTCTCCTGCTGTGTCCTTTATTTAAATTCACTTTTAGAATAGTCACTTTAAGTTCTGCAAATATACATACTATGTGGATAAGACAAATAAATGGTTACAAATTTGAAAGTCAGGAGGACAACACAGAATAGCCTGTAGGTGTCCTGTCATTCCAGTGTCCCACAGCACAGATTCTATTGCTGCTAGAGATCATCATTCCACTCTGGGGACTGTAATTCCAGTACACAAGCACAGATCCTAGGGACTGTAATTCCACTCTGGGAGCAGTCATTCCAGTCCCAGAGTAGCCTATCTGGGTCCAAACACCTTAATGGAAAAACCTCTTTGCAACTTTTTTTGTGCTGCAATCTATTTCAGTGGAGCCCATGCAAGTCAATTGACATTCCTGGCTCCCATTATCTCCAGTTGGCCTTCAAGCCTCTCCCATTGTTTCCAGTGGACAATCCTGTCATTCCTTTTATACATCCCAGTTAGTTGTCCCTTTGAAACTGTACCACACCATTTTAAGTAACAGCAAAATGAAGAGCATGAATACGTACATAGTGTACATTTCTTGCCAATGTTCTTTCTTGGCTGTACACAGGGCAAAAGGAGATTTTAAAAGGGCTCCGATCTGCATGCCAATCAGGATAATGCTGTGTGGCATAAACATGAGTTAAGTGTTAAGTGTTCTCCCTGGATGGTGCACATATTAAGAACATACCTGTTGCTATTTCCCTCTCTTCCTGCTCACCACCCAGGGAAACAAGCCCTGTTCACATATTACAGTGAACATATGTACATCTTGCATGGATGTATGTTGTTAGAAAGAGGTAATATACCTTTACATTACAAATAAAAGCAGCCCGCCTGCATCTCTCCCCCCACCCCCAGCCCTAACAGCTCAGAAACAAATCACGGCTTGGCAAAGCACGGCAAATCCCCTACATAAAACCCTGGAGAACCACTGCCAGTCTGAGTAGACAATGATGACACTGATGGACTGATGGTAGAGAGACCATGCTTTGTGTGCCAAAATATAATGGTTTAAACCTAGGAGGCCTAAGAAAACCTCAGGTGTTGGAAAGAATCTTTGTCTGTGTCTCTAGAGCTCACCTGCATCAGAGCAGACCATGCTGAAGTAGATGGACCAATGGCATGAAGACCAGTATGGACTGAGGAGACCCATTTTCGAATCTACATTTTGCATGATGCTTACTCGGTGATACTGGGACAGTTAGATTTGAGTCCAGTAGCAGATTAGAGACCAACAAAAGTTTCAGGGAATAAGCTTCCAAGAGTCAAAGCTCCCTTCATCAGGCTGGGTGATATTGCCATTGTCGTGAGGTCAATATAAGGGAAGGAAGACTGGAGGAAGGGTGGGATAAAGAGGGGATTGACAGACAAGATGTGAGCAGCAGAGTCCATTGGAATGGAAGAGGAGTTTACAGGGGGAAATAGCACCAACTGATGTGACCAAGAAAACAGATCTTCCCAAACTAAAACGTCATAAATTATAGCCTGAACATGAACCTATATTGTAATGCATTAAGTGATGTAGCAGTGGTGACAAAACCTCTAGTGGTATGTAGTTGAACTTCCTGGACAGGCAGATGTATTTTGGGTTGCCAGTGGCCAAACTGGTCTGACTTTAGAGAGCTGGGACAAGCAGCAAGGCTTGAGGAAGGGGATGTAGATCCATGGTTATAGAAAAGAAGGAGTCTAGGACCTGAGAAAGCAAAGCGGTCCAAATGAAGCACGACATAGAAAGCTGTACATAGTTGAGAGGAATTAGAAAGGAATGGAGATGCTCAGTTGGTGTGAAGAACATTTTAGAAATTATAGAAACAGCATAGAAGTTTCTTAGGTGGGGTTAGCTACAATGCTATTGCAAGGTCTGTGTGATATAATAGGGGAAGCAGTCCACAGAAACCTGTATTACATTTTCAGACATTCTCATTCTCTCTCTCTTTCTCTCTCTTTCATATACTTGTTTATCCCCTTCCTATAACAATTCCTCATCAGTCTAACAAAGACATCCTAATGAGGTCTATCCAAGGGGGCTTATTCCTAGGGAAGTGTCCTCAGGATTGGACTATAAAGAACTGTATTCAAATCCTTAACCACTGAGTTTGTTAATACTTTTTCTTCTTTCATTTCCTTAAATTAATTTGCCCAATCCCTCATCAAACTCAAATCTTATTGGCTCTTGAAACTATGAGTAAATTATTATTACACTTCTATCACATGGCTCTTTCCTAATGATTGTGGCTCCCAAGAATAGGTTGAAGATGATTGCCTGAGAAGCACCCACATAGCACCATGCCTGATATCATCATATTTTGGAAGCTAAGCAGGGTCAGCTCTGACTAGTATTTGGATGGGAGACCGCCAAGGAATACCAGGGACATAATGCAAAGTCGGGCGATGGCAAATAATCTTTGAATGTCTCTTGCCTTGAAAACCCTACAAGGTTACCATGAGTTGTCTATGACTTGCTAGCACATTCCACCACCACAGGGCAAGTGTGCTGTAATGCCCAGAACCATTTGGGCAAGGCCTAATGTGTAACTACTGTCAATAGCATGAGATGGACCCACAGCTCAATTGGCTCTCATATTACTGCCATAACATACAAAACAGTAAAAAGCTCAGTAGCACCTTTAAGACTAACAAACTGTATTGTAGCATAATTATTACTGTAGCACAAGGGTTTTCAGAAAGCCACACACTCTTTTCCAATCTCACTTTAGTGCCAGTTCCTGTCCTCAAATTCACAGAGAAACCCAAACACTCTCATTTTTGGTCGAATGACATCCCTCCCCTCCTCCACCTGGCTGTTGTGCATCCTATATGAAGCAAGGTGATTTGGCAAATGCAAGCCAATGCCAGTGATTTGCATGCACCAATGCACACAGAGTTTCCAATTTCAGCACTGGAGCTACGGATGCCAGCCTCCAGGTGGGACCTGGGGATCCCCTGGAATTACAGCTCATTTCCAGTTTACAGAGATCAGTTTCCCTGGGGGAGGGGATGATGTTCTGGAGGGTGGACTCTATGGCATTGTGCCCCACTGAGGTCCGTGTTCTCCCCAGACTCCATTCCCAAATCTCCAGGAGTTTCCTAACCTGGATTGGGCCACCCCTCCCCTTATCCCTCAGAGGTGGCCAGCTCTCTCTCCCCTCCAACCCCCCACATGGCTGCCCAAGATGGAGCCCAGGCCTTCCTTCCTTACCGTTCTGCGCAGGAGATCTGAATGCACTGAAAGTCTGTGCAGCCTACAGCTGAGCTCCACCAGGCCTAACTGAGGGCTTCTGGGAGCTGGGGGTGGGGCTTAGCTTGTGGGAAGCAAGCCCTGACTCTTCCCACCCCACTCGAAGTCTCCGCTTTTAAAATGGGCTGGGGGTGGCATGGAATTTTTTTTTTTTGCATGGCTTGTGAGCCTGGTTGCCCCAGGGGGTGCTCAGTCACTCCCGGAAAATTTTGGGAATAGCCTCAGCCCCCCAGCCTCCCCTGGAGTTGACACCTATGTCAAGAGATCACAGTTGCAATTCGAGAACTACAGTTGTTGAAAGAACAACTGAATGAAACGTTGAACCAGGAGCTCTATTGGAATTTAAAGAGGTTACAGCAAAAATCTTTTGAAGGGGCAAACAAACCGGGGAAATTTTTAGCTTGGCAACTCAAGGCTAGAAAAGAAAGAAGAATGATAACCAAAATAATAGAAGAAGGAAAAGAATTCGTTGACCCCATTGGCATAAAGAGAAGTTTCTTCAAGTACTATGCTAAATTATTCCAAGCAAATAGAACAGATCTTGAGAAGATTAAAAAATATTTGGACGAGGTTCCATTACTTAAAATAAGTAACGAAT
>NW_015160260.1:55921-56070 GCF_001447785.1 Gekko japonicus | reverse complement strand
ATGTATAGGTGGTACATGACTCCGAAAAAAATTGCAAATATGAACCAGAATATGTCAAATAAGTGTTGGAAATGTAAAAGTCATGAAGGCTCATTTTATCACATGTGGTGGACTTGTGAGAAAGCAGTTGACTTTTGGACAAAAGTCCA
>NW_015160260.1:45725-55644 GCF_001447785.1 Gekko japonicus | reverse complement strand
GATCAATATTAAGTCAAATGATGTTATCTTTAGATTGTAATGATAAGAAACTGATATAGTTGATGATACGAAGTAATTTGGAGCAGGGGTGGAAGCATTGCGGGAAGCCATTGGAGGGAGGGGAGGAATTGGGAATGGGGTAGACAATTGATAGAATGAAATGTTTTAACTGTATATGTTGTATTCCTGAGAAAAATAAAATTTGTTTACCAAAAAAAATTAACTGTATATGTTTTATTCCTGAAAAAAAAAAAATTTTTTAACAAAAAAAAAAAAAAAAGAGATCACAGTTGCTGCCACAATGGAAAAGTAACCATCCTGCCAATATGGTGCCCAATATTACCTAACAAAAAGCCAACAAAAATCCACATGGTCAAAGCAATGGTATTCCCAGTAGTCATGTATGGCTGAGAGAGTTGGACTATAAGGAAGGCCGAGCACCGAAGAATAGATTCTTTTGAACTATGGTGCTGGAGAAGACTCTTGAGAGTCCCTTGGACTGCAAGAAGATCAAATCAGTCAGTCCTAAAAGAAATCAACCCTGACTGTTCCCTGGAAGGCCAGATAATGAAACTGAAGCTCAAATACTTTGGCCACCAAATGAGAAGGGAGCACTCACTGGAGAAGACCCTGATGCTGGGAAAGATTGAAGGTCAAAGAAGACGGGGACGGCAAAGGATGAGATGGTTAGACAGTGTCATAGATGCAACGAACATGAAATTGAGCAAACTTCAGAGGACGGCGGAAGACAGGAAGGCCTGGCGGGATCTGGTCCATGGGGTCGCGAAGAGTCGGACTCGACTGTGCGACTGAACAACAACAACAATTACTTAAAACTGGGCAGCATCCTCTTTCACAGCATTTCTTAGAAAACATTCATCAATACAATAGCACCCTTTCATTTGTTTCATCAGGAGATCAAATACATAATGTGCCAGGCCATGGAGTCTACTGCTTCCGTATTCAGGGATCTGTCTACCATAGCATAACAGACCTTTACCCAGATTATCAAAGACTGTCAGAATATGGCCAGCTGCATATCATAGATACTATTAAAGCAAATCAAATAAGAATGCAAAGAACTGAAAATACGAATCTTAATGTAGAATTAATGCACAACTTAACAAAGCTAATGCAACAAATAAACCCATATGCAAAAAACATATACATATGAAAGAAATATTACATTCAGAAGAAGAAACAGCAAAAGAACAAGGAAGATTGCCAGTAGAATATTCAATCTGCTTTTACTATGAACCAAATGAACATACAAAACATTATAATCACCCAAAAGTGGCAGAAATTGCCACAGTATTTGAAACCAGTGTTGAAGAACAAGGAGCAGTATCACCATATATTCAGTCAAGGTAAATCGATGCATTTGGACCCCTACAGCCAACACTGTGATTCATTATCATATGTGTTAGCCTTTCCATATGGTGAAGCAGAGTGGCAATGCAAATTAACACACAATTCAAACTACAATACATTATGTAACATTTTGTTGTGGGTCCCCACTTGTAATTCCTAAATAATTAAGGATGCAACTGTTCAAATAATTGTCTGTACAGAACTGCTCCTTGAATCAGTCATTTATGGTAAGTAGCTCTGTGGCTAAGTCCACATCCTACTGAGTCTATTTTAAAATTCTCATTGATTTTAATAGAACTGGATCGCATCCTTTGAAAAACAGACAGTACAGGTTTTTAGATGCCACTGCCCAGCTTCTCAAGCAATGAACATGAAATTTGCTTCCAGAACTAATATTATGATTGTTTCTGCAGATAGGTTTCCACAGTTAGTACTGAAGAACTGTTTACCGTTTAAATTAAACTTTAACCTTTCTTCTTGGGTACACTGCCAATCTAAATCATTCCACAGGAAATAGGAATCCATGTTATACAGGCAAGCTGCAACTTCTCCCTGGATCTGTCCACTAGCACATATGGTACAATTGATTAACACATTGAAAGTGCTTTCAAATGCTGTAATCTCTTTTCTATTTATTAGCACTGCTGCTGATAAGAAAGGAAAGGGAAAATACAATGAAAGCCGGTTTAATAACCTTCACAAGTCTTTTTAAAGTAGTTAAAATATTTGTGGATAAAAAATAAAGAACAGATGACACTCCCTGATACTGAGTCACCTGTTGGTTCATGTTGCTTGATATTGTTTGTCACCTCTGATAGTAGCTCTAGAGTTCAGAAAGGGGGAGGTCTTTCTCAACACCTGGCACCTGAGATTCTTTAAATTGGAGATGCCAGGGACTGAACCTGGATTCTTCTATTTGTAAAGGAAATGTATATCCACAACAGTTTGGAATATCTTGATTTAGAGACATGGAGGCAGTGAGGACTATGCATGATTCCTTATTTTAGGTGAAGCCACCTCAATTTTTCTTTCTATAAAGGACTTTAAAGAAAGTTTTTCAGTCTCAATGATTTCATTGGTATAATTGTCCACATGCTTAATGTTTAAAACTTGTGCTCAGCTTTGCCTGGAATATACTCAAAAGCTACACTTCTACTTGGGAGAAAACCCCATTGTCCGTAGTCAGGTTTATTTTTAAGTAAAGTTGCAGAACTGACCAAACACCTTGAGCGCAATGAACATCCATTTGTGAACTTATTAGGCCCTAACTAGGTGTGATAGTGGTGTCATTCATGTATTAGCCCCTTTCACATATAATGAGTGAGCTGGGTGAAGGGTAAATAATAAAAATAGTATGTGGGAGAGCACTGCTTGCCTTATCTCTCTTCAGTCTTTTATTTCCCAAGGATCATCCTGGCTCTAGTACTGGAAGTGAGCTGGGAATGAAGGAAAATGCTTGGAACAATGGAGGTACAGGAGGAGGCTTCAGGTTCTCTCTCTCATGGGTTTCATTTGCTGTGAAAGAAAGATTCCCCACTTGAGGTGTGAATTGGACAGATGCACAGTGGGGAAAAGAAGATGCATCACATATACAGTAGAGCTAAGCAGGCTGAGGGAATCTGCTGTTATAAATGGGAAAGTGGGGTAGCAGGTTATAGATGGTTTTTGTCTGCATTCCTGGATGGATTGCCTCTGCCTGTTGACATTTTCTCCTCATTTAAAGCACTGCCGTGATAGCCCTTGTAATAAAGTTCTTGGTAGCTGTGCTAGGAATAAAATCTAGATTACATGATTGTTCAAATATTTTCCATTCTGTGTGTGATCTTCAAAATGCAGCTCTCTGTTGATAGAACTATTAAATGGTAGAAAGTTCTTTTCAGTGTTTCACATATCTAATGATGCATGATCATACAATTCAATGCTACATAGTCAATGCTGTGAAATTAAGTCAACATTACAACAGGCCAAATGTTGACTTTATTCACTTTTTGTCTCTTATTCTTTATATAACCAACCAGTTCATCTGTATAGAGCAGTCAGTCACTCAAATGCATTTCAGCACTCATTCTAAGTACTAAACATGCTACTGAGTGGCTTCCACTTTAGAGAACCAGTGAATGGCTGCGGTCACACGGAGCATTTGCCACACTGACAATACGGATGGTAGGTGGATTTTCCAGGCGTGATCACACCGCAACATCTGGGAAGCGTAGAGCTCCTGTGGCTAACCCGAGGCTTTCCGCCAAAGATGCAGAGTAAAAAACTAGTACCTCTGAGGTACTAGTTTCCGGAAACTGCGGGGCAAGGGCGGGCGTCTGATCGCATTTCCGGTGGACTTACGTGGCATCCAGCGCTCGCTGCTGTTCATCGCACACAAGGGGTTTTTTGTCTCCCAAGTCTCCTCAGGTTGCGCAACAGCGCCCAACAGCGCATGCGCACAAAGAGCGATTGCTAGTGCGATCACATGGTGCAGCTTCTGTGTTGCGCTATGGGATACCTGTCTGGTCGGCATCTCCCCCCTAACCACGGGACCCCGACCGGGACGTGTGCTTGGGCAGCCGCACGTTAGTTTCCTCCGGGGCAATTAGCCACGCCTCCCCCCACAATATCCGGCCCGTGTGACCGGGGCCAATAATATCCTTAATATTAACAGACAGCTAAATTCAGGCCCCAGTCACATGGGCCGGATATCGTGTGGGGGGGAGGCGTGGCTAATTGCCCTGGCGCAGTTTGATCCACGATTATGTGATCAGACGCACCGGCGGCACACCATGGGTCCTTCCCTTGGTGTCGGCAGATAAATGAGGGACCAGAGGGGAATGCCACGCACCGGTGCGATCACACCACGGGAGTCTGGAGGCAGCCCGTGGCAAGCGTTTACTAGTACTTTGGAGGTACTACTTTTTTAACACACATTTTCGGCGGTAAGCCACGGGTGTGCTCCACTTCCCAGATGTTGGGGTGTGATTGCGCCCGGATAATCCACCCACCATCCGTGCCTCTCCCGCGGCAACTTTGCCGTGTGACCGGGGCCTCAGAAGACCAAAAGGTACTTCAAATATTTTGATCTTTGAAACTCACGTGACTTCAAGGTTATATTCCAGGAAATATTTCTCCCTCCGGTTCCTAAACTGAAATGTATTTTACTATGTATCTTATCAATAGTTCCCGCTCCTTTTCTAATCTATTGTTAGAAATTGACTGTTTTTAAAAGAAGCAGTACAGTAGCCTTACTATTAAATGTCTTCCTTTAAGGCTATCTTCAATAAAGGGCACTGCTACTTATGGTGACCTCATGCTGAACTTCATTCTAAACAATCTCTTTAAAATGCTGTTACACTCAGCAGGTTTGCTTCCCAAGCAAATGACAGCGAGACCGAGATAGGAGTTTTTAAAAAATGCCCATGCTGGTCTTTTCATTAGCATCTCACTGCTTGGAGAGAGCAAGATGGTTTCAATAGAGCTGAAACAAGCCATTTGTCAGACATGTTTTGTCAAGTTATTCATGCTAGCAGTGTATGATAAACTCCTGGCAATTATAGTGGATACAACAAAGGATAATCTGGAATACAGTGGTCAGAATTCAAGAAGGTCAGTGCAATAAGCCTTTCAGAATCTTCGGCTTCCACTGAATTTAATTTAATTCAGTGGTGATGACTGACATTAGGAAGGCATTTTCCAAATGTCTCTAATCACCATGTCTATCTATCCTTCAGGCAATATATTAAATACTGCCGTTTTGACACAAGACACTCACTTTCCTGGGTATGATCAACAGTAACTCTACCAGGCTGGGTTGAGAGTAATTCACAAAAATACTTCACAATTAAAAACTGCAGGGAAAAGTCACATCACAGCAGCCTTTTTATGTAATAAAAGACCATTCAGTTCTGTTCGGACATCACAAAGAAATTAGTTCATAATGAACTCAAACTTGGTTTATTCTCAAGTAAATGTACTGCTTCTCTTTTCTCCTTGCACATGCAGCCAGGCACAAAATAAGGCGTCCTCATTTAGGTAATGTTTGATTAAACTCCATTTTGTTGTGACATCCAAATTAGAGGTTCTAAACCAGAATTAAGACATAATTTAGAATCCTGGTTATTGGGAAAGAAAAACAAACAATGTGTTGAGATGCCCAGATTCAGATTTCTTTTTTTTTTAATCCCCTGAGAACAGGGTAGCTTTATTAATTTTTGTTTCATCTACATAACTACAGAGGAAGAAAAAGGAGAAGGGAAAAAGGGAGGGAAAAAAATAACAAACCAAAATAATAAAACCCCGGGATACAGACAGTAAATAAAGAAACCCACACTATAACTAAAAACCCAAGAAAGGAAGGTCTTTTCCAGTTAGTTTACGGTTAGTCATAAAACTTATAATTTTTCGTTTAAGTCAATGAATTTAGGAGTTAGTGAGTCCATTTTAGTAGTTATCAATTTTCTTCTCAGTGTGCACAAAGTCTCTTTCATCTATGTCAGTTATAAATCTTTCAGTTCATAAGAGTTACTTGGGTACACTTAGCCGCAAGTCATATATGTCTCTGGCCGCACCTCCTTCTGCTCCTGCTGGGTCTCTGTCCATCTCTTTCAGGCTGTCTGCAGAGCCTCCTCCGTCTGGCTGTTCTTCCATTTTCGATCCAAAAAACTGCTTCAACCATTCTTCCGCTTTGAATACCGAGTCTATTTTTTCTCTCTTTTCCTTATATTTAAACAGCACGCCCTCTGGATAGAGCCAGGTATACTGGATCTGGTTGATCTGGAGTGTTGAGATAAGTTCTTTGTATGCTTTTCTTTTCTGCCGAACCTCAAATGGAACGTCCTTTAGGACCCTGATGGTTGCTGATCTCAGTTGCAGGGGTTTGGCTGCAGTCGCTTTGAATCCATCTGTAGATTCAATAGCTTCCTCTCATGGAGATCTTGCTTTTGCTCCAACAGACTAACCTTTTTCTTCATCTTTTTAGTATCATGTGCTGTCTCTTTAAGCTTTTCGTCAGTTTGGATCGACTTCTTCACAAGCTCGGTGATCTGCTGTTGCTGTTTCACCATGCTCTGGTTCGAAGCAGCCATCAATTGGTTAAGACCATCGAGTCTCTCGTTTATGGGCTGGAGCAGCTCCTTTAGCATGGAGAAAACATCTCCTTCCTCTACTCTTGGACTTTGACCACCTCTCGCAACTTTCGATCCTCTCCCACGGACGCCGGCCATTTTCAGCTTTGTTTATACTAAAGAGAGCCCTTTTCACTCTTCTTCAGCAAGTGCAAATTTATCAGCAAAAAGAGCTAAGTCTTTGGCACACTTGAGTGCTTTTTGTTTCCCCCCCCCCCTCTTTAAGACACAGTTCGGTTTGTTTACGTCTGGGAATCACTCCTGGCGCCGCTATAGGTGTGTGGGGGGGTCGGAACTCACTTTTAGAACTTATTCGCTCGTCTTGTTCTCCGGTTCATTGACGGTCTGGTCACAGACACCTCTTAATCACGCTTCATTCGCTGACCTTCTTGCTTGTCCCGGTCGGCATCAGCTATGCTTGGTAAAAACCGAGCCTCTCAGGGGGTGGACCGAATGGGGCAAAAGGAGCGCCTCAATTCTCCGGCTTCAAGCCATCGAAGAGGTCGCCCCCCAAGCGCCCCCGGCTTGGAGCCTCTCTTGCTGAGGCTCACCTGGGGGTGCCACTTGAGGTGGCACTCCTCCAACACCCCTGGAGCGCGGAATGCCTCCCCTGCTTCAGGGGAGAGCCTCCGCCATCGCTGAAGCCACAGACCGGAAGTCGCCCAGATTCAGATTTCTTAACAGACTGGAATTAGAAGATTTTGTAAACTAGGGAGTCTTCTGCCATAGGTCTGTGAATGATGGAGGGAGGCCAACACAGGAGGGAAAGACCAGGAGAGCTTGAATATTTGAGCTTGTTCACATGAATAAATCCTGGTTTGTTTGAGATGTCTAAATGCAGATCATGTGACATGTTCAACAAGGGGAATTATGGTATATGGTATGTGAAAATTATTGTTCATGAGAGCGTGGCCATAGTGATATGCGATTGGGTCTCTGATCCAGTAGCCTGCAACCTTATTGCCTCTGCTTTCTATCAGATTTTGGCATATTCTACAAGTTCAACACCCATAATTGCATATAGGGGATGTCAACATCAACCTCTCTCTTTCTCTAACAAAGTATTCTATTGTAATCCCAGCCTTGGCTATAGGTGGCATAAGTATGGTTTTATTAAAGAAATAAGTACCACTAGTGTGTGGTTCACAAAATAGATTTTAGATTTCTTCTTCTCTTTGTTCTAGTCCAGATAACAGCAGGGGATCATTCCACTGCATACACACAAACAGCACGATTTTATACATGGATTGAATAATTATTTTCAGTGTTTTAGAAATAATGTAACATTTGAAACAGTCTACTGAGTCTGATTCAGGGTCACTTCTACTGTGAAGCAAGCTGAATTCAATTACACAGGGCAGTTATCTTCAACCTTTCAAGAATCAGAGCCCACCGTTGACAACATGGGGCCCACCAGGCTGCAACCATGTGTAAGGAAGTCCTGTGACATCAGTGTGCATGGACATCAGTAGGTCAAGGAGCAGAAAGCTGGGACAGTGGAAGAGTGCATGCAAACAGAAGCAGAAGGCATGGTGCACTTGTTTGCTAAGCATGTATACCAGTAGCAGGTCCTTCCATAAAGCACCCCCCAAAACAAGGGCACACCTTGGGTTGCCAACCTCCAGATGGTGGCTGGAATTTCCTGGAATTACAACTGCTCTCCAGGCACCATAGATGAGTTCTCCTGGAGAAAATGGCTGCTTGGGAAGGTGGACTCTATGCATTATAACCTGCTGAAGTCCCTCCCCTCTCCAAACACCACCACCCCCAGACTCCGCCCCTGAAATCTCCCAGGAATTTCCTGACCCAGAGCTGGCAACTCTACTCATGACCCAGCAGGTGTGATTCCATAATCCATAGGTTAAAGGACATCATAGAAGTGTCCTCCCTACAAAACTTATTAATGTTGGATTCTTTCTTGTTGGCTAATTTTTTTTCCTGGCTTTACACCCATCCTTTCTGTTTCTCACTTCTCCCATTAGGCATTATCATTGTGCATTTAGAATGTGATAGAGACAAAAGGCCAAACAGCAAAGAGTAACCAAACCTCCCAAACCAGACAAAATAAAAACATTGTAGTTATCTTATTTGTGACAAATACAATTTACAAAACGAGTTTGCACATGTCCTGGACATATTGGCTATACATAAAGAGGTACCAAAGAGAAACACTTCAGGCTTCATATTGATTAGATCACACAACCTATTCACATACACAGTTATATGTGTAGACCCTGGCCAGGCCTCGGTTCCTGCCGGAGCACACTGGAACACCGCTCCGCCAGTCAGGAGCCCAGAGGGCGGGCACATAAGCCCCACCTCCTGCTCCCACCAGCCATCATTTGGGACATGGTGGGGGGGCGCAAAATGTTTCCCCACCTCCCTGAGCCCCGGGGTGGTGGCCTTGGACTCGTAGGGGCAAATTCAACCTCTTGCGTGTGATGTCCGAGCAGCAATGCCACTCAGACATCACATGCGAGAGGTAATTCTGGCTCCCCCAGCTCTAGGGAGGGGCTCTTTAAAAAGTTATGTCTGCCGCCGCTGTTCTCAGTGGCAGCTGCGGTAGCTGCACGGGGTGTGTGTGTGTGGCAAAACGTTCTTTTGCCTCCCAGAGCCCCGGGGTGGTGGCCTTGGACTAGTAGGGGCAAATTCCACCTCTCATGCGAGAGGTCATTCTGGCTCGCCCAGCTCTCAGGACGGGCTCTTTAAAAAGTTATGTCTGCCGCCGCTGTTCTCAGTGGCAGCTGCGGTAGCTGCACGGGGTGTGTGTGTGTGGCAAAACGTTCTTTTGCCTCCCAGAGCCCCGGGGTGGTGGCCTTCGACTCATAGGGGCAGATTCCACCTCTCGCGTGAGAGGTCATTCTGGCTCCCCCGGCTCTTGGGAGGGGCTCTTAAAAAGGTTATGGCTGCCACCGCTATTCTTGGTGGTAGCTGCGACACCCGCACGGGGGGGAGGTCGGGGCAAAACATTCACTTGTGTCCCTGAGCCCCGGGGTGGTGGCCTTGGACTCGTAGGGGCAAATTCCATCTCTCTCGTGTGATCACACGTGAAAGGTCATTCTGGCTTCCCCAGCTCTCGGGAGGGGCTCTTTAAAAAGTTATGGCCGCTGCTGCTGTTTTCAGCGGCAGCTGCGACGCCAACGGGGGGCAGGATGAAATGTTCTTTTTCCTCCCTGTGCCCTGTGTTGGTGGCCTTGGACTCGTAGGGTAAAAAGTTATGGCCCCGACGCTGCCGCTTTCGGCGGCAGCTGCAACCACTGCGGGGGAAGGGGGGATCTGCTGAGCTGCCCTCCCCGCCTGGGAAATGGCCTGCCGGGCCTGAAAAATGGCCTGCAGAGCCACTCCCCCTCCTTTTTCAGGCTCCGCGCTAGAACGCCGGGTCTGAAAAAGGGCCAGCCAAATATCAATTTCAGCCCCATTATATCCTATGGGCCATTGAA
>NW_015160260.1:17297-45135 GCF_001447785.1 Gekko japonicus | reverse complement strand
TGAGCCTCAGCTCCACAAGTAATGAGCACTCAAGCCCCGCCCCCAGCAGCCCTCAGGCTGGAGCACCTGGAGCAGTTTTGGGAGGCGGATTGGCAAAAAGCAAAACCAAAAGCGCAGGAACTCGCGAGAACTCCAGGAATGGAGCCGGTTCCTCTTCCACAGCCCATGAACCCTGAGCTTGCTTTTTCTCATTTGCAAGTCTGGCCTCCCCTCTCTTTTAACGAGGCAGCCCTGAAACTTGGGGCGGAGGGAGTTTCTTTGCACACAACTTGTGCGGCTGGCTGAGTGCCTCTTCTGCTTGCCCACCTCTCGCCTCTGCACCTCATCTTCTGCCAGGCATGGAGGAGCCCAGCTCTCCCAGGCTTCTTGCCTCCTGCTGCCTTGGCCCTCTGGTGCACAGGTGAGTCCCCAAAGTTTTATTCTTCCTCTACAAGTCTCTGGCACTGGAGGTATTCGCCTCCTTCCCTCCTGCCTGCTCTCTTAGCCCCACCTACCGCACAGGGTGTCTGTTGTGGGGAGGGGAAGGAGTTTGTAAGCCGCTCTGAGACTCCTTTGGGTAGTGAAGGGCGGGGTATAAATCCAATCTCTTCGATGAGGAAATGAGATTAAAATATCTCCGAGGTATATTTTGAAGATATATGTTTGATCTTCACATCATTTTTATAGTAGCACAAGAACTGTATTATGATACTTGTTATTGTAACTCAAGGAAGGTCTCCATAGTTTCCCTGATGTTATTTGAGATCTCCAAACACCCCTTGCCCAGATTGCCTGGGGGCATGGGCTGGGATATCACCAATACATAGATGACACCCAGCTCTATCTGTTGTTGGGTGGCCAGTCTGACTCTAGCCCAGAAGATCTGGATTTGGCATTGCAAGCTGTGGCTGGTTGGCTTAGACTGCGCCAACTGAAATTGAATCAGATGAAAACAGAGATCCTGTGCATGAGTTGGAGCAGGCCAGAGTAGGGATCTCACTCCTGACCTTTGATGGGGTGCCTTTGGAGCCAGAGTTGGAGGTTAAGAGTTTGCGAGTGCTCTTGGATGCCTCCCTAATGATGGAGGCCCAGGTAGCAGCCACTGCAATGTCAGCCTTTTATCATCTTCAGCTGATTAGACAGTTGGTTCCCTTCCTCAAAAGCAATGACTTAGCAACAGTGATCCACATGATGGTCACCTTGAGATTGGATTACTGTAATGCTCTCTACATGGGGCTGCCCTTGTCTCAAATCTGGAATGCAGCAGCCAGCCTGTTGTTGGGTCTTCCCATGCAGGAGCACATCCAGCCTGTGCTAAAAGCACTGCACTGGCTGCTTATAGCGTACCGAATTTGATTCAAGGTGCTGGTTCTTACCTTTAAAGCCCTTTATGGTCAGGGACCTACATACCTGAGGGACTGCCTTTCCCCACATGTTCCCCAGAGAGCACTACAATCAGTGTCCCAAAATCCTTTGGCCCTTCTGGGCTCCCAAGAAGCCAGGCTGGCTTCGACAAGGGCCAGGCCCTCTCAGTGAAATGAGCTCCCAGAAGACATCAGGGTCCTGTGAGACCTCTTACAGTTCCACAGAGCCTGCAAGATGGAGCTCTTTCACCAGGCCTTTGATAAGTGAGCTACACTTAACCAACTGAGGCCCTGGCCCCAACACGAATACCACCGTTGACAGCCTGCATACACTCGGCTCCCGGGGACGATGCAGGCCACCCTGCATCTTCGGCGCCGTTCTGGGCCACATCCTTCCCGATGTCCGCGAGGTTCCCGTTGCCTATTATTCTCGGACATTGACGACCGCTGAGCGCAACTACGCGCAAATCGACAGAGAAGGCCTGGCGATCGTGGCAGGGGTAAAAAAGTTTCATAACTTTGTATATGGCCGCCCCTTCATGATTGCCACGGACCACAAGCCCCTTCTGGGACTCCTGGCTTCAGACAAGAAGACGCCCCAGGTGATGTCCCCGTGGGTGCTCCGGTGGTCGCTGTTCCTGGCCGTCTATCAGTACCGGTTGGAGCACCGGCCGGGTAAGGCTATGGGCCACGTGGACGCACTAAGCCGCCTTCCGCTGCCGGTGACAGAGACGGACCCCGCCCCGGCGCTCGGAGTCCTGAGCCTTGAGGACCTTCCCGAGCCCCCCCTGCATGCCGCCAACATCGCTGCCAAGTCTTCCCGCGACCCCCTCCTTTCCCGTGTTTTGGGCTGGGTGGTGAGGGGGTGGCCTGCATCGTCCCCGGGAGCCAAGTTCGCGCCATTCAGCTCCAGGAAGGATGAGTTGTCGGCACTGAAGGGGTACCTCCTGTGGGGAGACCGAGTCGTGGTCCCCACCGTTCTGAGACGGCGCGTCCTGGAAGCACTCCACGAGGCACACCCTGGGATAGTGAGGATGAAGGCCCTGGCGCGAAGCTATGTGTGGTGGCCGGGGATAGATGCGGAAATCGAAGCGTGGGTCTGGAGGTGTCAACCCTGCCAAGAGGTCCAGCCCAACCCACCGAAGGCACCGACACAGGCGTGGGAGCCAACATGAAAACCCTGGTCTCGGCTGCACGTGGATTTCGCCGGGCCGTTCCAGGGCCTCCTGTTCCTGGTAACGGTAGACACATACTCCAAGTGGTTGGAGATAAGCCCCGTCTCCACCACCTCAACCAAGGCGGTGATCCGCGCACTCCGCCGGATCTTCTCAACGCATGGCCTGCCGGTCACCATTGTCTCCGACAATGAGGCTGTTTTCACGTCGGGGGAATTTCAAGAATTCCTCCAGAAAAACCTGATCCGGCACATTCAATCAGCGCCCTTCCACCCCGCAACCAACAGGCAGGCGAAGCGAATGGTGCGGCCAAGGAGGCCCTGAGCCGGATCACCGAGGGTGATAGGGAGTTCTGCTTGGCCCGCTTCCTCTTGACACAATGGACGACCCCCAACCCCGTCACGGGTCACAGCCCTGCGGAACTTCTGATGGGCCGCAAACCGGCCACACTGCTGGACCGATTGCACCCAGACCGAGCACCAGAGGCCAGAAGGGCAGCGGAGCAGCGAGAGGCACCACGAGGTTTCTTCACGGGAGACCCCATCTTCCTCCGGAACTACGGAGCCGGTCCAGCCTGGCTTGAGGGCCGCGTCTCCAAGGTCAGGGGCCCGGTCTCGTACGAAGTGACGACGGAAGACGGGCGGCGGCTGGAGAGGCACATTGATCAGCTGCGACAGCGACTGCCCCCAGCGGGGGCGGACACGGCCCCGGCACCTCATCTGGAAGACGGGGGCCGAGAGGAGGTGTCGCAACCGGACCACAGCCAAACGGCAGAGGCCCCATACAAAGAGGAGGGACAGGTCCCGGAAGCAGCCGTGCCACCCTCACAGCCACTTGCACAGCAACAGCCAAGCGCCCCAGCACAACCAGACCCGGGGCTTCCCACACCGACCACAACACCAGATCCTTCACCGGCACCCAGGTGTTCAAACCAAGAGCGCAACCCCCCGGCCTATTTGAAAGACTATATCACCCAGGTGGTGTCTGAACTATGGGGGGAGGGGTGTTATGTATGTGGGCCGCCACAAGACACCCGCAAGAAGCAGAGGAGCTTGGCTCCAAAAGGACAATAGGACCTCGGATCCTATTCCCCTCCCGAGCTGGCCAATAGGCTCCTTGGCAGGAAATTCAAACCCTCCAATGGAGTGAGAGGCCCGGGGACGGGAGTGTATATAGTTGGCCCTGCTGGGCCGTTGTGTTGTTGTTAAGTACTCAATAAACGTCTGCAACCGCATGTCGTCGTCAGAGTCCTCCATGCAGCGAACCCAGTACTTTTCACCTCCAGCTTCCCCTTTTCCAGTTAGCATCCTTCAGGCTGTCTTGTAGCCTGGGACATTACCTGGCTCTTCCTCCTTAGCTCTTCCTGGACCCACATTTTGAAGGATTCCCTGTGGGAGGGACATCCCCAGCCTCTCCTGTCAGGAACCAGGGCCAATTGGGCTTCCTCCTGGGTCTGGGCACACCCTGCTCCATCCCCAGGCCTCCTCTAAAGTAGGTTGTTTCCAAACTGCTTAGGCCTATTGAGATTGGGACTGCCTGTCCCCTTTTCCACCCCACCAGGTGCTCTCTCCTGGATCTGCCCTCCCTGTCTGGGCCTTCCCTGTATTGGACTAAGTCCCACTCTGCCTCCTTTACTGTTGCCATGTCCCTGGGATCCTTTGGGCATGGCTGAGGCATTGACATGTTGCTGGGTGGCTCCCTTGGTTGGCCAGCTTCTAACCAAGTTGGGACAGGGGTGCTGCCTCCAGACAATTGTCCTCTAAAGAGCCAGAAAAATTGGCTGCTTTATCAGAAAGCCTGATATCGTCCCTTTTGCAAACAATATTTTTAAAAAGGTTCTTGGTCTGTGTAACAAGCTTGCTGCTCGGGCAAGAATGCTTATTTTGCTTACTATTCAGAGCCTTGAATTGAGCTGATGCAAGCTAGCTCTCATCAAATGAGCAGCAGTGCTCAAGCGGCTGGTCAGATTAACCTTGTTTGACTTGCAAGCTCCCATTTCAGTGTGGCGCAAGTAGTCATTGCTGTTGTTGATTAAGGAAATGCCAAAGAAAAGACTGGCAAGATTACAGAATGATGGTGTGGGTGTGTTTTAAAAAAACTGGGGTGGATCATTGGAAGGCAGGGTCAACATGTCCTCAAATCTCTTGCCAATGTTCTGGCACAGAAGCATGAAACAAACATGCATCTTACCACACCAATGGCATGAGCTCTCCTTAAATTCACCAACCCACAAGCGATTCCGTGGTGTGAATGTGATGAAAGAAGACTAAATATATGTCTTGTTCAGTCAGTAAATGTTACCGTAACTTTGTTTTCTGAAAAACATAATTTCAGAAAAGGTCTACTTTTTTTTTTTTAAAGGAAATGCTTATTTCTTCAGAACTTCCCTCACACTTGTTTATCCTTCCCCTCCGTATAAACTGTTCTCCTGTGATCTTTCATTACCTTAATGCCATTTTCAAATCCACCCTGTGGAATGTCAAAGTCCATTGTATGCCAGCTAAGGTGACAGAACAATGTCACATTGGATCCAGTTTCTCTGTTTAAATGGTTTGGAACTGGAGTAACCACCATTTTGATTTTATTAATACTAATTAACTGCAACAGCAGACATTTTCCTGTGCCTCTGAGTCCATGATTCTTAAGTGATTTCTTTCATTAAGCTGAGTTAGTGCATTAAAAAGTGTTGCCTCAATACCAATCTAGACATGGTTAAAAACTGTATATAGCAGCTGACTCAGAGTGGAAGTTCAATCCTTTCTTTCCATACTATTTTCACTGTCAATCAGCCCTCCCCCACATTCCTGGATGGCCTTGCAAGGAAAATTTAAAGGGTCTGTAAACTACTTGTCTTCTACACAGACATTCTTTTATTTTTTAAAAAAGGAATGAAACAAAATCAAACAAACTCTGAAAAGCAAATGAAGCACTGGATAGCACAAAACCATTTCCTTGAGTAGTTAAAATAGCCTTGTTTTGCTTTGTGATCCTTCACCCACTGTGGTCTCCTGCTACATTCAACTTTACTGATGCTGACTTTACATCATTATGTTAATAGCTTCTGTCATCTTCTTTGGAAGCCAAGTTGATATGCTCTTTTACGAACTCATGTAGATTTTCACATGAATCCCAATTATAAATAATTTCATTTTGATTTCTCAACTACATTTTTCCTTAAGGGCATTTTGATGTTGTCTTAATATCCACAGCATTTGTAACTGAGCCCAATCAGCAGAACCAGTAGCTTCTTGCAGAGGTTTTATTCCCTTGAGGCACAAAAGAGTACAGCCACCCATATCAGTTTAGAACAGACTCTTCATTTCTGTATTGCATACATAATATCCTGTATACTATAACATGATTTCTTCAGTGTCTCTAGTTAATATTCTGTGTAGCTGAGATCTTTGCCTGGTCCATTTTTCAGAGCAACTTGATGCTATATCTGAACAAACATGGATTTTTGAGTACTTTTATGACCATGACACCATCCAACTCAATCCTCAGATATACTTGACCACCCCAGTGAAGCATGAACTATGGAACAGCCATCTGATCATACTCATGCAGCAGAATAGTACTGATGTGTAACTAGTTGCTTCTGAATGCTAGAAATGCATGCCAAAAATGCACAGATAAAAGCCATGTAGATAAATGGCATGGGGAAGGGAATCTCAGGAACATGTCTTTCACTTGAATGAGATCTGGGCCAGTGTTCCCTCTAAGCTGAGTTAGTGTGAGCTAGCTCACAGTTTTTTAGCCTCCGGCTCACACTTTCTTGTCTTAGCTCAGGAAGGATGACTCCAGAACAAGCTAATTTATGCAGCAGCCAAATTGCCTGCTCACATTTATTTATGCCAGTAGCGCAGAAAGTAGAATTTTTGCTCACAAGACTCCACAGCTTAGAGGGAACAATGATCTGGGCTGTGCTGTGGTTTCCCTGCTTCTTAAAGTTATCTAAACTTGGATACAAACCTTTTGACGCTAGCCATAGGGCAACAACCAAAGGGCTCTTGGACCTTGACATTTTGCTCAAGACTTGCAGCCTGTGACTGGGAGTGATCTGGCCCAGTAGATCTAGGACCAGTTCAGGAGTTGTACGGTATATTTTTTCTTTTCTTTTTTGCCTAAATTATATTTTACTGTTTCTTTGTAAGATGCTTTGAATTTTTTGTGGTAAGGAAAGTGGAATGGAAATAAATAAATTTGTGTGCGTCCTGTCATATGTTTGTTTGTGCATCTTATAAGGTCTTACAGGCAGGATATACCTGGAAAATAAAACAGAAAAAAAGAGGGAAAAGTTACTCTAGAAAATCAGTGAAATTTCCATAGCAGCTTCAGATGCACCACAGGAAGCTGAAGTTGAAAATGGAAGTCAAGACAGATCTGGTCTGTGCACTGAAGCACTTTGACGGCACATGGGAATTTCTGAGCCATAGGCAGGAAGTCTTAAAGTGCTTTTGCATGTTGGAAGGGTATGTTAAGATCAAGAAGGAAGGAATCTGGGCTGAATCCAAGAATTCCCTTCCACTAAGTAAGGAGTCTTTCCCCCCCCCCCCCCAAAAAAGAGGTTGGAGGTAAGCTCTCCTTCACTGGAAAGAGACTGTTCACTTAGTGGAAGGGTGTCCCAGGTTCCAACCTAAGAATTATGTCTTTAATTCAAAACCATGGTCCCTTAAAATAGGGCCTTCTAAAACAAGTACATAAAGCAATATAGTATCAAGAGGACTCAGATTTCCTGTTAGAGAATGTCTTTAAGTGCCATTTGGTTCACTCCATAAATGAATTATAATGATGACAGTAGGAAGCCCAGAAAGCGTTGTTCAAGGCAGGGAAACGATTTTATCTTTAATGATTTTGATTATCTAGTCAAGTACATCAATACTGAGTACAAATTGACTTCTTAACACTTCTGTGGGCACTTTTAGAAGAGGCTTTCTTTACAGAAGTAATGATTAATTTCAGAATCAACATATTTTGTAATCTAGTTTCATTGATCAGATTTTTTTTCTTCCTGGATGTGATTCACAAAACCACTCAAAGCAGCTTAAATGCACTTAAACCTGCAAAAGTGTACTTTCCCGGCTGTGATCCGTAAAGCACTCACATCAGAATTCTTGCTCTTAAACCAGCTTTGTCTAATTGACTTCAATAAAACTAAACAGCTTAACTAAAGGTTGTCACCTTTTTTCCTGGCAAGGTTTCTGTTCCTTAAAATTTAACAGCTGCATGGCAAAAAGAAATTTAATAGGTAAAGCATTCTCCATCACTGCATCTCTTCAATGACTACCTGAATTGTTAATTTAATTCCTGTCTTTTTACAAAGCTAGATTGAAGGGTGAACTGGAAGCAGGATTCCCAAGTTCATCTCTGCTCAACATACCTCAAAGGATGCTACAGTTCTGGTGAATCCCTCAACCCTCAGCAGCAGTTCTTCAGGAAGCAACTGGGAGAAGGGAGCTAAAAACATAACAGTGGATAAAAATGGTTTCCTTAAAATCATTCTGTTCACCAGAACATACAATCTAACCCAATGTGTGTGTGTGTGTTAAGGTAGTTTGCAAGCTGACACCATTAGCAAATGTGACAGACTGCTATTACTTATTTAATGTTTACACAGCACCATCAGTGTGCAACAGAACCTTCAGACAACATTTTTGAAAAGCAAATGTTCATCAGCAGTAATGGAGACTGGTCAATACTTCCAGAATGTCTTTTACAGTCCAATCCTGTCACAAGCTGCTCTAGCAGCTAAAGTTTTAGAAGGTCCAGCTGCTTATTTGTGGAAAGCGAACTGCATATCAGGTTGCTATAACCGATGGCAGAAACACACAATTTCTTTCCAAGCAAATAATTAATCGGCACAGGGCTATTTTTTGGGCAGGAACACACAGGAACGGAGTTCCGGCTGGCTCCTGAGTTGGCCACGCCCAGCAGGAACTCGTTAGCATAATAGGACACACCCAAGAGCAGAAACTCATTAGGATTGGCTACATTAGGGGTGTGTGGCCTAACATGCAAAGAAGTTCCTGCTACAAAAAAAGCTCTGGATTTTGACAACAAAAAAGGTAAACAGAATAAGAAGCAAAAGGTGTGTGTGGCTGGATGACCACACTTCTGGTAATGTGGGGGTGTGCCCTAATATGCTAATTAGCTGTGATGTCAGGGGTGTGGCCTAATATGCTAATGAGTTTCTGCTCTTCAGTGTGGCCTATTATGCTAATGAGTTCCTGCTGGGCTTTTTCTACAAAAAAAGCCCTGAATAGGCATATATCTATTTTTATTGCTTGACCTTTGAAAAAGTAGACATCTCTAGATGGTTTTATTGCTGATTTATTGGTTGATTTTTTTTTTAAAAAAAAACTTAAATAGAGGTACCTTCTTTCATTTGCAGGAAAGTTTTGATGCTTTCTTCTTCTTCTTTTATTCTTCATGTTCACCTATTGTGATGGAAGGTTACAAGTAGGGTTACCAGCTCCCAGGTCTGGGCAGGGGTTCCCCCAATTTTTGGGGCTCCAATCTGCTGTCGCCACCCCATTTGTAGCAAGCAGAGTGGCAGTGTGCATGCCTGAATCCTAAGCAGCAAATTTTGAGGAATTTGAGAGCTTTTCCGCAGATAAGATCATGACACTCCGCCAGGACCTCCCAGCCACATTTGAGACAGTGAGGGAGACATCTTTGGGTCTGACATTGCACCACTTCAGCTGACTCTCCCAGAAGGAAGTTGACAGGATCTTGGCAGAGGTGAGGCCTGCTACCTTCCTCCTTGACCAAAGTCCTTCTTGGCTAGTGAAAGCTTATGGGAAGGGCATTCTGGTTCCTCTGGGGGAAATTATCAACTTGTCCCTCTTTACTGGGACTTTCCTAGGGGCCTTTAAGGAGGCGGTAGTTTGTCCACTCTTGAAAAAACCCATCACTGGACCCTATGGTCCTGGCCAACTACCACCCAGTGTCAAACGTACTGCTCCTGGGTAAGGTAGTTGAGAGAGAGGTGACTGAACAACTCCAAGCTTTCCTGGATGATGCTTCCATCCTTGATCCTTTCCACTCTGGCTTCTGCCCTGGCCACAGGACAGAGACAGCTCTGGTCACCCTTACAGATGACCTTTGTAGGCATCTGGATCAGGGCGGGTTGGCACTGCTGTTGCTATTAGATCTAACGGCAGCGTTCGACATGGTCGACTATGATCTGTTGACCCACCACCTCACTGACGTAGGAGTTACCGATACTGCTTTGCAATGGTTTTCCTCCTTTCTCCATGGTCGGGAACAGAGGGTGGTGCTTGGTGAGAGGGCCTCCTTGCGATACCCACTGACATGTGGATGCCGTGGGAACTGGTTCAGCTGAGACTCTCCTCCTCCTCAGATGAGGAAGAGGCAGGGAGCAACTAGTGTCCTCTGGAGTCAGCCCACCCAGCGGTTTGAAAGCCGAAGTAACTGACGGCGACTAGATAAATGGGAACCTACCCTTAGAAGTGTAGGGGGCACCCTCCTCTACGAAGGCACGTGGAAGGCAACAACAACGGTGGTGGCGGCGGCTGCAGCAGGACATTGGCTGCAGCAGAATACCGGAGGTGGCAGCATGGCGTCGAGGTGGCAGCGAGCAGTAGCAGCAGAGCCGAAAGGAGTGATCCCTGGTGGCCAGCGGCAGAAACAGCAGGCGGCTGTCGTCAGCAGAGGCGGAGGCACAGAGACGTCATCCAAGGGCGCAGCGGAGCCTGAAGGACGCAGCCGGACCGGAGGAGGACGTCACCTGTGTATCAGACTGCTTGACTGCCTAAGCACCAGGAAAGAACAGCTAGCTGCCGGGAATGGAGCCAAAAAAGAACAGCCGAGCCGAAGAACAAACAGCCTCTACCTGGGTGCCAGTAGGCAGCCCCACCCATAGAATCAATGTGGCTTTAGTTAGGGTTTAATGTGACTAGCACCCCACATGTAAACCGCCCAGAGACCCCCACGGGGGTTAGGGCGGTATATCAAATCGAAGTAATAAATAAATAAATAATAAATAAAATAAACCCTCAACAGTACCTGAGGAGCAAGAGGCCCCAGCAGTTGCATAAGAGGTGTAGCCAGAAGGAGAGATTCCTGGGCCTGGGCCAGCACCCTCAGCTGCAGACACCCCCAAGGCCAGACTCCCCACCTAGTTCTCCTGAGTGCCCCAGACGTAGGGCACGCCAGAGGCTGACTATGCAGGAGTGAAGAAGGAGTGCCAGACTCCAGCTCCTGCCTTTGCAGACTCAACTCCCAGGGAAGGAAGGATCTGTTCAAAAACCCTCAGTGCAGCTGCTTCAGCACAGCAGCAACTCTGCATAATCAGACCAGCTTCTGAGTGTGCAGCAGCTGCTCCTTGTCCTTGGAAACTTGTAATCTTGACTTGACTTCCTGGCTATCCGACCTTTGGCTTTGTTACTGACCTTGATTTCGGACCGTGTTTCCAGCTTCTCGTGTATAGTCTCGGTGGCCACCAGCCAAGATAGCACAGTGGAGTGCCACAGGGGGTGATCCTCTCTCCAATGTTATTTAACTTCTATACACACACCCTCACCCATGTAGTCCAGAGGTATGAACTGGGTTGCCATCAATATACAGATGCCACCCAGCTCTACCTGTTACTGGACAACCATCCATCCTCTGTCCCTGGTAATCTGGTTGAGGCTTTGGAGGCTGTGGCTGGATGGTTATGGCAGAGCCAGCTGAAGCTCAATCCATCGAAGATGGAGGTCCTGTACCTGAGGGGAAGGATGGATGTGGGTATCAGACTCCCCCTTCTGGAAGGGATGCCTTTGGCACCAGCCCAGAAAGTGAGGAGCCTGGAAGTAATGCTGGATGCCTGTCTTTCCATGGAGGCCCAGGTTACTGCAGTTGCCAGGTCTGCCTTTTTCCATCTTAGGCAAATTAGGTTGCTAAGGCCCTATCTCTCTCTCCAGGACGTAGCTACAGTGACCCATGCAATGATCACTTCCGGGCTGGATTACTGCAATTCGCTCTATGCAGGCTTACCCTAGAGGCTGACCCAGAAATTACAGCTGGTACAAAATGCGGCAGCATGCCTGCTGACAGTGACACCTGTGTGGGCTCACATTCGGCAGGTGCTCTGCCAACTGCATTCGTTACCGGCTGAGTTCCAGATTTGCTTCAATGTATTCTAATAACCTTTAAAGCTTTACACAGCCTGGGGCCAGCATATCTGAGGGACTGCCTCTTCCCATATATGCCCTGAGGAGCATTACACTCTATGGATCAACATCTCCTGGTGGTCCCTGGCCAGAAGGACATCCATCTTGCCTCAACCAATGCCAGGGCTTTTTCTGACCTGGCCCCTGCCTGGTGGAACATGCTCACCATTGATATCATGGCCCTGTGGGATCTTCTTCAACTCCGCAGGGCTTGCAAGACGGTGCTGTTCCAACAGGCTTTGGGCTGAGGCAGTAGGCATCCACATATGGTCTCCCTGGGGTATTTATCCCCTGTCTTCCATCCAATAATACCTGGTTACTCATCCGTAGCAACGAGCCAGGGAACCTCCCCAAATCACTCAATTTCTGATATTTGGCTGTGAACACCAATTTTAATATTGTATTACCGTGTTTAATATTTTAATCATATTTATTGTATTACCAATATGTTGTTATCTACTCTGAGCCCTCTCACGGGAAGGGCAGGTTCCAAATATGAATAAATAAATAAATAAATGAGGCCTGTGTGCCACCCCCCCACACACAAAAAGACCCTTTAAAGGGTCTTTTTGCAGGCAGTGTATGCGGCCAGCGACAGCCCCTCTCCCTCCTTTCTGAAAGATTTAAAGGGCCCTCCAGTTTATCAGCGAGCCAGGTGCTTCCCGCTGGTTAGCTGAAGCCCTTTAAATCTCACAGGAGGAGAGGGAAGAGGGGTGGCTGCTCTTGGGGGGTGGGGCTTTGGGCATCCCTACCCACTCCTGGAATGCTCCCCAAATCCCCCTGCCGGAGCAACAAACGGACCTGGCAACCCTAGTTACAAGCATGATTCCAAATTACGGTAGAAATCCAACAAATTTTAGCTCCTAAAACATCTGTTCATCAAGGTACACATTTTTTTCCATTTTGTTTTGTTTCACTTTAAATGAAATTACTATATTTTGTCATTGTTCATTCCCATTAGAAATGACATCCTTTTCACTTATTTTTTTTTCTTCCTCCTCTTCTTTTCTCGTCTTTCCATCAGCACCTACAGCCTAACTCCCTGATACATGTTAACTTCATGTTACATTTTTCTTGGGGATGATCCCCAGATCTGGGGAAGAGATGTGAGTGCTGAAGTGCTATACTTCCCAGGTGCAACCAGGCCCAGTTCAAACTGGGACTCTAGTGTGTGGTGGCTTTAGACCTTCCACACCATTTTCATGCCATGATACAGCCCAAGGTGGCACTATTTGCCCTGCTGGGAACTGCGTGTACTTGAGCTACACATAGATTTCTGGAGCCAATGTGTATTTGAGTTACATTTCAGGTTGGGAAAATGGCACAAAGGGGATCTATCCCCCCCCCCCATGTACAACAGTCACTGATGAGGCTGCCTTATACTGAATCAGACCATACATCTGTCAAGATCAGCTTTATCTACCCCAACTGGCAACAACTTTCCAGGGTCTCAGGTTGAGGTTTTTCATATCATTCATGCAAAGCAACTGCTCTACCACTGACCCATAGCCCCATCACAATCTGAATTCTCATTTTAAATTGGGCCCATGTATACCTGGGAAGTGTGGCACTTCAGAACACACAGTACCCAGTCCAGGGACATTCTGAGGGCAGGTCCATATCCATAATGAGGACAGTCAGATATTTGCTTGACAATTCCTAATTGGGAACTCAATTCCCAGGTCCACAGTGTTCAATTCTCGTTGGGCCCATGGCCCATGGGGAGAAGAGACCTACGCCTTGCCTCCCATGCCATTTTCTAAATCTAAAATGGCCTTAGGAAAGTGTTGTTTTCACCAGTGGGACACCTTTGAGTATCTCTTCAGTACACACGGAGGCCCCAGTGGGGCAAAGCCTGCTCTTTCTTTGTGATGTACTTTTGATATGGTTAAGATCCTGTGTTCCTAAGAATGTACTTTTAAGTGAAAAACTCACAAGCACAATGGACAAAAGAGAACCTGGGGGGAAATGAAGAAGCTGCAGCATACTGGCCCCCTATATGAGCCGGTGGGTGGGTGAATCTCTGTGTTGTACCACCTACCCTGGTGCCTTATACAATTTTGCTTACACTTCCAAGGTAGTGTGCTTTAGTGTATTGCTTCTGCAAAGTGTCTGCCTGAATGGTTAGATACAAATGGAAAGAAGAGAAGGAGTGAAGCCTTAGAAATGCCAGACCCCCTGGTGGGGGTTCCCTGCTCCCAAGTCCCAACTCTCCACTGCCAGCTAGGCAGTGGGGGGGGACTTACCACAAAAAAAGAGAGGAACACCCAATATTCTAGCGACATACCTACATTACTTCAACGTGACCAGAAGTGACGTAGGTACATCGGGGACACTGGGGTGATGTTCTGGTTTGGGGGCAAAAAGTTCTATGGTAGAAATTAATTCTATGATAGAGGTTTTGCTCAAAACCCAGTGTATTGCCCCAACATCCCCAATGTGCCTATGTCACTTCCGGGTCCCATTGGAAGTCATGTCGGCAGACTCCCTGTTCCTGGTAAGCCCACTCCCCATCCCCTGTTGGCTGCCTGGAGGGACCTGACAACCCTATGAAGCCCCTGTGCATTGCAATGACACTTTGCCCCATTCTTGGATTCCAAATGGGAAAAAAACCCAACAGGGTATTTTCATTTTATTTTTTTCACTAGTGTGTGGTGGACCACACATCCCTACATCCCCCCCCCATAGTTTGAGCCAATTCATTATGAAGTATATGTTAATCATTTGAGACATGAGGAGCTACTGGCAATTTATTTTTTTGTTTACTTGTTACACTAGAATAGCTCTAGTGACGTTAATGGTATTAATCCCGATCTGTCACTTTGGTGGATCATTGCTCACATGGTTACCTTCTAAATTTGTGTGGTCATTGGGCCCCTTTCAGCTTCCTCTTCATCTCATGACAGTGACCAAAAATCCCTCCTAGTTACTTATTTGAAACCGCAAGCCTCCTGCCCATCAGTAGTTCCATTGATTTTAGCTGAGCATCCAGATGGGGTAGGGAAAAAATTCCTCATTAGATCAAAAGGGGGACAGGAAAGCAGTCACGGTGCAGTTGCATTGATGTTTCTCATTTGATCACTCGAGGGACATTAGGAAATATTGTTACATCTGTTCAGTGACCTTTCCACTTACTGATTCTGTTTTATTAAGACATTGTTAGAATTTTGCCTGCCTACATCAAATGCTTGGGGGATGGGGTAAACAACTTTATTTGGCCAGTAAGCTCTGAGTAGTATGTACTAGCTGGGAATAAAGTACAAGACAATAGCCAACAAAGGCACTTTGATTTGATGCAGGTGATTGATTTTGTAGAATAAAGAGCCCATTTCAATGTTCAGATTGCCAACTGGCCAGATAATGTCCAGGGTAGGCTACATCTGAAATATTTGCATGACCTCTAATTGAGCCATATTGAGCATACTTTGCCAGTGCACTGGCTTTCAGTATGTTTATCGGCATAATTCAGAGATCTGCCACTGAAAGAAATTATCTGGGATTAGGGAATATGAAGGACTACAGTCTTTTGTGTAAACCTGCCCATAAATTGGAATCATAACAGAAGGTTCTTCTCCAGGTGCTTCTGCTTCTGAAAGTTAGGTCGATATCTTTGGTTGCATCCTTTAGTACTCCATCCCAAAGGATTTTCTCTAGTACAAACTATACAAATAAATAATAAATAAACTGTGAATCAGTGGCTTTCTACCCTTTCTGACCCATACAATATAGTTTTTAATGGTTTTAGTTTTATTGCTGCTGTTTTATTGTTGTATTTATTGCTGCCATTTTATTGTTGCTGTGTTTTATTATTATTAATTAATTTATTTGATTTATATTCCACCCTCCTGCACTAGCGGGCTCAGGGTGGGTCACAATAGATCATTTCACATTAAAAAAATGTTGAAATATACAATTTTAATCCAGTTTTAAACCAATTCAGAATAAGATGGCAGGCCAGTTCATGGTGGTCCAGAGTGCCTCCTGCATGGGTGTTGGCTAGATGGTCAACAAGGCACCCAAATTTTCTGGAAGATGTTGTGCAGATCTCTTTAGCATCGTAGGGCCATTAAATAGGGCAGTATGAGCAGGGGTGGCTCAAGTGGTTAAGACGCTGAACTGCAGGCTGTGGAGGGTCAGTAGTTCAGCAGTTCAAGACCCGGGTGCCGCAAGACGGTGTGAGCTCCTGTCTCTAGTTCCAGCTCCTGCCAACCTAGCAGTTCGATAGCAAGTAATTGCAAGTGGCTCTTCGGCTTTGAAACGGAGATGAGCACCGCAACCCTAGAGTCGGACTCGACTGGCTTTCGAGCAAGGGAACCTTTACCTTTACCTTTATGAGCAGGGGAGGCTAAAATAGTTAGACATCCGCTGCCTCAATTTAATATATTTTATGTTTATTTTTATGTTTACACATATTTTAGCATATTGCAAACTACCTTGACTGTCTCATTGTAGTAAAGAGGCAATATATAACTTTAAAAATTAGAAATATTATTATAACAGCCAGAAGATCCTTCAACATCTATTTGTTGTTGTTCAGTCGCACAGTCTAGTTCGACTCTTTGCGACCCCATGGACCAGATCAAGTCTGTCACTACTTCCACAGCTTCCCCTTCTATTTGCCAAGGAGTGATGGGGCCGGATGCCATGATCTTAGTTTTTTTGATGTTGAGCTTCAAGCCCACTTTTGCGCTCTCCTCTTTTACCCTGAGCAAGAGGCTCTTTAGGTCCTCTTCACTTTCTGCCATTAGAGTGGTATCGTCTGCATATCTGAGGTTGTTGATCTTTTCCCCAGCAATCTTAATTCCCGCTTGTGATTCATCCAGGCCAGCATTTCGCATGATGTACTCTGCATATATATTAAATAAGCAAGGTGACAGTATACATCCTTGTCGTACTCCTTTTCCTATGCTGAACCAATCAGTTGTTCCGTATCCGGTTCTAACTGTCGCTTCTTGGCCCTTATACAGGTTTCTCAAGAGACATGTGAGGTGGTCTGGTACTCCCATCTCTTTAAGGACCTGCCATAGTTTGTTGTGATCCACACAGTCAAAGGCTTTAGCATAGTCAATGAAGCAGAAGTAGATATTTTTCTGGTACTCTCTTGCTTTCTCCATAATCCAGCGAATGTTGGCAATTTGATCTCTAGTTCCTCTACCTCTTCGAAACCCAGCTTGTACTTCTGGTAGTTCTCTATCCACGTACTGTTGAAGCCTAGCTTGTAGGATCTTGAGCATGACCTTGCTAGCGTGTGATATGAGTGCAATTTTGCGATAGTTTGAACATTCCTTGGCATTGCCCTCTTTGGGACTGGAATGTATACTGACCTTTTCCAATCCTGTGGCCACTGTTGCGTTTTCCAAATTTGCTGGCAAATTGAGTGCAGCACTTTAACAGCATCATCTTTTAAGACTTTGAATAGCTCAGCTGGAATACCATCACCTCCACTAGCTTTGTTGTTAGTAATGCTTTCTAAGGCCCATTTAACTTCACATTCCAGGATGTCTGGCTCGAGGTCAGTGATTATACCGTCGTGGTTGTCAAGGACATCGAGGTCTTTCTTGTATAGTTCTTCTGTGTATTCTTGCCATCTTTTCCTAATCTCTTCTGCTTCTGTTAGGTCCCTATCGTTTTTGTCCTTTATCATGGCCATCTTGGCATGGAACGCTCCCTTGATTTCTCCAATTTTCTTGAAGAGATCTCTAGTCCTTCCCATTCTATTGTTTTCTTCTATTACTTTGCACTGTTCATTCAGGAAGGCCTCCTTATCTCTCCTTGCTGTTTTCTGGAAATCTGCATTCAGTTGGGTAAATCTTTCCTTTTTGCCTTTGCCTTTCGCTTTCCTTCTTTCCTCTGCTATTTGTAAAGCCTCATCTATACTTCCTGCTTAAGAAAGGAATAACAATCAAACGGAGAAGCCTCTGTCCACAGCTTGTGTGGTGAGTGGGTGTAGAGTAGTGAAACCAAACCACATTTTTCAATGAACCCAGATCTTGCAGTGTTCATGCCACAAACATTATGAGCCAGGAGAGGTAGTAGACAAGGTTTTTCCAAATGCTAACTAACAATGCTGTAAATAATAAATTGATTCCAATTCAATCTCAGTGGTGTTTGCTTATCACAGATTCTGATTTGAAAAGGGGGAACAAAACACTTTTCTAAACTTTTACTTTATGAATACTATAGAAGCTCATCTAGTGTACTGATTAGTGTGTTGGACTAAGGTCTGAAAGATCCGGGTTCAGATCCCCACTTTACTGTGATGCTTACTGTGACCTTGGACCAATCACTACCTATCCTACCTTGGACCAATCACTACCTAACCTACCTATCACGAATGCTGTGAGAAAAACAGGGTGGGGAAAGATTTAAGCTGCCCGGAGGTTCTTAAAAGAGAGGTGGGATAAACATTTAGGTAAAGATAATAAATACATTGTTTTTTAAATTCATACATATAAGTTCTTCAACTAAATAAATTCTAATTGTTATTTATTTGTGCTAGTAAATGGCTGTTTACTAAAGACCCTATAATTTTCACAGTGTAATCACAGAACAACAATGCTTGCAATAACATTTTTAATAACACTACAAAATGTAACAGTATACTTTAAGAGAAATGGCCCTGACCTGGATAGCCCAGGCTAGCCCAGTCTTGTCAGATCTCAGGAGATAAGCAGGGTCAGCCCTGTCTAGTATTTGGATGGGAGACATCCAAGGAATACCAGGGTGATAACACAAAGGCAGGCTCTGAATGTCTCTGGCCTTGAAAACCCTATGGAGTCACCTATATAAGTCAGCTGTACTTGAAGACAAAAAAAGGGGCTCATTGCATTATAATATACAAATTTTAGACATTTTATTTCCTTAAAGAAGCACTGCTTTATTATCCATGCTTCCTAGAAAACCCTGGGAGCTTTTGGTCTCTCAGTCTCTGGGGAGTGGAAAGTTCTATTAGAGAACTGTCAGCATCCTCACTTACTAGGATTCGTTGCAGGAAGTCCTTGTAATGTGGGTATACTCAGAGGCTTCAGGAGTGAGGTGCACCTTGCAGTATCCCTTAGCTAGGTGTTTCAAAAGCACCGGAAGGAAAAGAAAAAAAGAAGTAAGGGTCCAATACAGAGTAGTGCAAACCGAAACATGATTGCAATGGGCTTAAGTCTGCTAAGCTCTGTTTTGGATCATAGCCATTATCCTGCAAGGAAATGCTGCAGCTATGTGGATGGAGCAAGTTGTGTGAGTCTTTCCTATCTGATCATTATTTCCCCTTGCTAGGCAGTGACTGGATGGCAAAGACTGTTGCGGTTGGCTTTGACAATATGGTTGTGTTGGTCACAGATTCTCTTAAATGATGTGTAATTGCAGGATGGACAAGTTGCTCTAACACTGTTGTTAGTATTTGCGATCTACTGAAGTTGGGCACCTCAGGAGCTAAGAAACTCTTGGTCACTTTCATCCAAACTTTATGGACTCTGAGTTGCATGTATTCAAAGTAATACACTGGAAATGCAATCCTATCCAGTTTAAGTCTATTTATTTTAATCAATTTAGACTGGATAGCCTGGGCTAGCCCAGTCTCGTCAAAGCTCAGAAGCTAAAAGGGTTGGCCCTGCTTAGTATTTGTATGGGAGATCTCCAAGGAAATGTAGGGTCATGATGCAAAGACAGACAATGGAAAACCACCTCTGAACATCTCTTGCCTGGAAAGCCTATGGGGATGCCATAAGTTGGTTGCAACTTGACAGGGAAAAAAAAGGACTGAGTAACTCGGCATAGGATTGCATTGTAAAGGTGTTCACCCAGTGTATTGAAGATGCAATTAACTGTGCCTTAAAGTAGTTAAGAATGACTTGGTTAATTTCATCTCTGAAATGTGCTGGGTCAGTGCTCTTAAACCCTGGTCTACACAGGGCATAGAATGAGATGGTAGAATTTGCAGGTAGTAGAATAGGATGTACCACATTAGTAGATGGTGAGAGTGATATTTTACTGCTTCCCTGTGTAAAACATTCTGCAAATAAAAGTGAGCATATTGTAGTGAAAGATTTTAAGCCTAGCTCTTTACAGATTATGTAACAAGGGATGGGCACGAACCAAACCACAAAACAAAATTCATGATGAATTTTGACCTGTTTGTGGTTCATGAACAGAAGTTCATGACGAGTTCACTGTCACGAACTTTCATGAATTTTAGAGCAGTTTGTGTGGTTTGTGGTGGTTCATGGATGGAGCAGAAAGAGTCCCTTTAAACCTGTGCTTTCTGTTCCCTGTGAAAGCCACAAAAACAGCTGAGTGGCGGGGAGCAGGCTGCTCCCCACCGCTCAGCTGTTTTTTGGGTTTTCTGCAAGCCACATTTAAAGGGGCTGCAGTCCCTTTTAGTGGTGTTTCTGGGATCATGAACTGCACAAAACTGCTGCTCAGCTGTTCCAGTATAAGACAGTAAACCAATACTTTAGTACAAATGAACAGTTTGCAGTTTTCCCCACAGTTGGGAACATATGTGAATTGTCTGGATGCAAGCCAACAGTTTGTTGAACATTCAGCTGTGCTGATCACAACCTGCAGACAGATGACTGTATTTAGCTGCCTAGTGCCCTAGGCCCAATGACACTCTCCTATCAGCTTATGACCCCTGGATGACAACTGTTTTGACCATCATGAAGGGATTGGTCCCTCCTCCATTCTAGGCTCTCTCTTGATCCCTCCTGCTCTGGTGCACGCATGACCAAGCATCGGTTCATGACACATCCTCTTCCTCCTGCATCAAACATCAGCACTACTTACTGCCATTGGATCTACTGAGCAAACAGATGACTTTGGCACTTATTTATTATTAAATTTAATTTTAAACTGCCCTCACCCAGAGGGAGCGGGCTCAGGGCGGTGTGCAACCTGATATCATAAAAACATTGTTAAAAAGAAATTAAAACCAATAAAACATAGCAGTACCAAAAGATGGTGTTAAAATTTTCTAATGTTATCACTGGTCTAATTGGGGACTCAGGGGATGGGAGTACCACAAAGGATGGAGCCATTGCTGTCCTCAACCAAATGCCTGGTGGAACATCTCTGCCTTACAGGCCCTGCGGAACTGTATCAGGTCCCATGGGGTATGGATGTTATTTGGCAAAGAGTTCCACCAGGTTGGAACTAGGGCAGAAAATGTCTTGGCTCTGGTTGAGGACAGCCAAATATCTCTTGGGCTGGGGACCACCAGCAGATTTTGATCTATTGACTGCAGTGCTCTCCTGGGGGTATACCAGGAGAGGCAGTCCCAAAGGTATGTGGGTCCTGGACCGTTAAGGCCACCTCTGCTTGTTGGCTTTGGCCAACTCCTCTCCCTCTGGGAAGCAGCAGTAATGGGAGTGGCCTCCCCTAGAAGAAAAGGAGGCTGCCATCCTGCAGGAGACAAGCAAGTGGAGGATGGGCAAGCTGGAGCTGTAACAAAAGCCATTGCCTTTCCCATAGTCCAGCATACGAGCAAGTAGCCATGATGTCTTGTTGTTGTCCACTCATAATTTCCAAAAGGGCAATGGTGATGGCAGCCAACCCTTTGGGAGTACAATTCCCAATGTAGCTCCTGTCAAGTGAGCAAGGTAGGTGAGCAAAATCTGATCCTTTAGCAGCAATAACTGTACATCCATTTGCTTGTTTTTGTGGGAATGTAAGAAGTGGTCATGGGGCCAACCTGATAGCGTCTTGCTGGTGCCTCCCCAACCTGATGCCAACTCTGTTTCAAGTCTCTGAATTCCATTTCACATATATTATGACACAGCTTCGTTTACTACCTAACCAAGAAGAGTCTGTTTTAGAATGCTGCTTCTTTCATGATCTGTTATTCAAAACTTTTATAATATTTCCCCAATTGACAAAATCATCATTTATATACTGTGATACATTCAGCTCAGTAACTAATGTGAAACATGTTTTTTAAAAAATCTTGATGGTGCTTTGCTATCAAAACAGGTGTAAGGCTTCCAGAAAGGAGGCAGAAAGTCCTCCAGAGAAAACAGCTTGGCCTGAAAGCATATGTTATTTTTATCGACAATTAAAAATAAAACGGCAGCCTACCTCTATAAACACTTGGATTTGTTCCAGCAGAAACAAATCCAGCTAACTGTGATTTGGGTATCAGCCTCTTACTAAGCCAGGTGCTCTTAGAAAAAAGAAAGTGTTTATCATATAGGCCAAGCAGAAGAATTCTCTTTTGTGTTTTTATTGGGCTAGACTTGCACCCATGTGTCTACATTTAAAGTCTATTCTCACAGACAGGAAAATGTGGCAAGGGTAAAATAAAGAATAAATAAAACAGTTGGCCACCCAAACCCCAAACTGAAATAAACATTTTAGGAGGGTTTTTTTTTGAAGTTTAACATGATGTTCTGGCAGCTGTAGACAAAACAGAGAAGCAGGGAACCTGGTGCTGGGCCTAGCACTGCCTTCTACAGCCTGAAACAAGAATAGCTCTAGAATTTGATAGTAAAACTGCTAGCATGTAGCTTTTTCTGCCATGAAGATATTTACCACTAGTGGGAAGGTTAGCATGCCTACACATATGTACTTAGCAGCTAAGTTTCAGCTCTAGGTTGGAACCTACAAATCATGAGTTAGTGTCATGAGTACTGCCAAGGATGAGCTCCCGACCCCAGCAGAAGTCCTGAGTGCTGCTGAGGATGAGCTCCCAATTCTGGCAGAATCTACACCTGGCCCCAATGAAGCCGCAAAGGCTGCTCCGGCAACAGCTGAGGCAGAACAACGCACGTCAAACAGCTCCCCTGATTCGCCCCCACCGGTGCCCCATTTGTGAGATCAGTGTCGGTGGGATTTGGCATCCCGATGGCAAGAGGCACGCCTGCGCAGCAGGTGGTCTCTCAGCCCTGAGTTCTAAGAGGAGCTGGGACACACGCGCTGGCCGGTTATTGACCACAGCTCGGGGGGATATTTAGCTCCTCACTCTCAGTCAATCCCTTGTGCCAGCAGCTAGTCAGCTTGATGACGCTCTGCACCCACCTCTCCCATGTTCCTGATTCCTGTTTCCCGCTTTGAACTCTCGACTCCTTGACTCTGGCTCTGATGACAATGTTCTTGGTTCGTGCCCTGGACTCTGGTGTTTTGGCTCCTGACCCCCTAGACTCTGGCTTGACAACTACACTTACGGTTTGTTCTTTGGACTTGGTTTTTGGCTTCTTGCCCTCTCAGTTTTCGACCTTGGACTGGACCCAGACTATCCCTCTCTCGCCCTGCCTGCACTCCAGCCCGTGACAGTTAGATCCACAGAACTTTTTTGCTCAGTTTCACCCCCAATTATTACCCCTACCCCTGCACACATAGCTTTTGATCCCATGATTTCCAACATAACCTTTTTGGTGGTCAAAGGAGACCCTTTCCCCTCTTTTATTAGTCAGTGGAAAAAATGGTTGTATCCAGCCTTCTGAATGGAAGAAGTCAATTGCATGGATCTCCCCCTCGCCCCTGAAGCCTGCTGCATCTTCCAAAAAGATTTGTGAATTTCAGAATCATATGGTACAAATACAGAAACTGCTGTCAGGATCAGGGTTTGATATTCTGGGACTCTCACAGCTGCACTGTTGTAAACAAGCAAGTTTCTGAAGTTGGGCTTGAAACGATGAAGGCAGTACATACTGAAATATCAGAAGAAAGGTGAAAGAGTAGATTCCTGTGATCAGAGCCTTCTCTGTCTTTCATCATGAGTAGCACAAACAAACAAATCCTGTGATATAAGCAAGTCTATGAATGTTTCTTTAACTAATGTGGTGATAATGTTCACTATACTTTGGAGCACATGTATGTGAGATAGCACAGAGGACATCTGAACAGGCTGTGCCTTGCGTGGTTGGGCCTGGGTCTTTTCCCAGATGACTCTTCAGGGCAGAGGCATGCAATGGGGAGGGCACAATTCATGATACATTAGGGTTGCCAGGTCCCTCCCGGCCACCAATGGTGGACGGGAGGGAGTATGGGTTGCTAGATCCAGGTTGGGAAACTCCTGAAAATTTGGGCATAGAGCCTGGGGAGGACAGGGACCTCAGTGGAGTGCCAGAGCCCACCCTCCAAAGCATCCATTTTCTTCAGGGGACCTGATCTCTGTAATCTGGAGATGAACTGTAATTCAAGGGGATCCATAGGCCCCACCTGTAGGCTGGCATCCCTATGCTTGGAAGTCTCAAGGCCTTAATGGCTGACAGCATTGGTATGTACCATTGGTATGTGCCAGAACTCTCAAGAGGGAAATGAAGTTTTCAATCTATATAATGAAAACTCATGAACTTTTAAACATTTTAAAAACAATTTTGCTGAAGAGGTTCTGGAACTCCATTCCAGTACATTCCCCCAGAAAAAAAGCCCTGCTTAAGTGCCATCCTAAGCCTATTGACTTCAATGGATTCAGCAGGGTGTACCTCTCCTTGGGACAGTATTGTTGGTCTTGTTGAACCAGGTCTGACTAGCTTGTTACATGTTTGTATGCTCAGATAAGTAAGAGAGGCTGAAGGAACAGTTTTGTAGCACTGTGATGCTCTTAAATACACATTTAGATCTCAAGTGATATCTGTAGCACAAACTGCATTCCCAACTTTACTTGCTACTCCAGCTGCAGCCTGTCTTGAAAAGGAAGGACTGTGTCACAGTAATCTGTGCTCCTGTCATGTGAAAATTAAATTAATATAATGTATTGTATTCAGACTCCCAGTGATGACCTCTCAGAAATTGCACTTAGTCTGTGAACAGGTGCACGCTGCAGTGCATATCTCCTACCCACTGTATAAGATCTGCATTAGCTTCCAGTTTGTATCTCAGTGGAATGTAAACTGCTAATTTTAACTTTTAAAACCATGATTGGATAGATGAAAGACCCTTTTCTTCTTGGTTATAAGAAATACCTATGTTTTGGGTAATCTCTGTTCTTTTAGTCCCTTCATCACGGGAGGTAAGAGAGGTGGGGACCACAGAAAGGGCATTTCCCGTTGTGGCACAGCATCTATAGAGGCCTCTCTCCGGAGTACTTCATCTAGTACCTTTATTGCTTTTATGAGTTTAGGCATCAGGTGAAGTCTGCTTTTTTTCTCTGCTTGAGATTGATTCTTAGGTTTGAGTTGCCTGCTGCTGTATTGTTCAATTGATTTCATTTGAGGTTGAATAATTGTACTGCAGTTATTTTATTATCTTACTATTCTGTTGTTAGCAACTTTGGATACGTTAGGAATAAATAATAAATAATAAACTGATAAATAAGTTGGCCTTTTGGAAAATGGTTGTCTTATAGAGTATACATTTTAGAAGTTCACCTATCAGCTGTGGAGCCACAGCTATTTATGATTGTGAATGCCAGTCAGTGTTTAGTTAATTTTTAAAATAATCCAAGGTGGAGTGTGCACATTAATATGACAGAAGTGTGGTGTTACTGTAAAGACTAAGAACATTTATTCCAGCATGAGCTTTCAAAAGTTAGAGCTCAGTTCTTCAAATACTATGAAGAAGAAATAATGTTCCACATTTTTATAGAGAAAATTACAGAATTTACATACATTTTGCTCCCCTTCTGAAGAAGTGAGCTCTGACTCATGCAAACTCATGCTGGAATAAATGTTCTTAGTGTTTAAGGTGACACTGCACTTCTATTTTGCTACAATAGATTAACTTGGCTACACTTGAATAACAACAATATGGAAATTTTCTCTTTGAAATTACATTAGTCAAATCTAGAAGCTACTAAATCTAAAAGTAAAAGTCTAGTTCAACTGCTTTCTATTTATTAACTTATGGTTTTTAACCTCATTATTTTCCAAAACTGGAGTAGGTTGCACCATCCCCCAATCCATAAAATATTTTAAATCTTAAAGAAAGCCCCACCCCCATTCTGTGAGAATAGTATATGTTCCATTTTAAATGCTATTGAAATGTATCCCTATGAATAGGGTATATAACAACAGCACGGCTGAAGGACTAGGCTGTAAATCCTTGTCTGGAAGATAATTTCCACAAAGTGCATTATAACTATTGGCCATTTGTTATTTGGATATTTGATCTTTAGTGGTTAATTTTGATTGGAATTGTAAGTCACATGGGATGCTTTTGTTTACTTGGGGGGTCAAGAGTCAGGTTTTCAGTGACTCTCTCATGAACCAAATATGGCTTTATAAAACAGCCTTGAGATTCTGTTAATCTCATTGTTCCTATAGCATACCAAGCAGTAATCTACAGTCTCAAGATCCACAGAAAAGACTCATTTCAGACATTTGTCAGTGTTAATTCATTTTAAGGATCAAAAAAGGAAGAGGATATCTACAACACATTTCTCGTAGCTGTTAGATGACTTTAGCCTTCAATGAAACATGGACCGGTGTGGCACTATGAATGGTCTTCCAATACATGCCTGCAATTACACAAAGAGCCTCTCATTCTTTAAAGTGTACAACAGGCTTATACAAGAGCCCTATGAATATAGGTATTGTATTGGTTCAAATAAAAGTTAATTGCCTTTTGATGGGCTGCTGCTCTTTTCGGCAGCACTCAAAGTATCTGTGATGTCTGTATTTCTTTAAGAAATGCTGTGAATGCCATTAAAGAAATATAGCGTGTTTCATATTTAGACCGGTGTCACTTCTTAAGGGGAATACTGTTATCGGAATAGCCCAAAGTGCTAGAATGAATAATGCATTAGCCCTCTGTAGCCTCTGATTTCCAGGGAACTGGAGAGTGAACAATTGTTTAGTCTCTGTGCCCCTTCTCTCAGCCTAGTGAGAACAAACTGGCCTTTGCCCCCCCTGCTCTCAACTATTACCTTCCCACCCCAAGCTATTCAGTCTGAAAGAGCACTGTACTCGGCAACATTCCCTGTTTTCACCTTCACCCACTCTCCATGGCACAGCTGGGGAGGCCCAGCGCAAAGCTCCCCTCAGAAGACCACACAAAGAGCTAACTACTGTGTTGCAGCTGTGACAAACCAGCCATTCTTTCACGGCCACCTAAGCCACATACTCCACAGTCCAAGAACAGATGCATTTAAGCTGAGCTCGAGGGGGAAGAAATCTGGCACAGTCCTTTGAATCTGATCTGTATTCAGAGGCATTCAGAACTTCCAGTGTTGTGTTCAGAACCAACATTCCGGAGTGAAGCAAGTCTCCCCCCTCCCTTTTTTGGACAATGGGGTCTTCTTGCCTTCCAGTCATCAGAGAAGCACATGCTGAATGGATGACACAAAACAAATCCAGTCATGGATTTATACCACTACTTCTCAGTTCCTGAAAGTGTTATCCCCCTTCCCTCTTCTTGTATCACATCAAATCTGGCTGTATATTGCCCTGCTCAATGGAAGCAAGATGGGTATTTTTCTTACTTATTCAGCAGTCGTTCAATTTCCCATCCAGTTCACACAAATGCCCCCAGAGAGAGGCAACTTTAACCATTTAATCTATAAAGGCCTAGTGAGCTGTGAAACAACATGCTGCTGTACATTGTTACCTGGGGAATATTAGCCACACTCTTTGCCTGGCTGGGTTGAGAGAAAACACTTGGCTCAGCCTCTGTAAGAACAAGCAAAACAAGTAATCTTACAAAGTGTGAAGTTGCCTTGCTTCACAGGAAGCCAAAAATGGTATTTAGAAGATCTCTTACTATGGATTAGCTGCTCTGAGCATCCTTCATTTCATTTTGTTTACACAGATCAGCTAAAAAGGACAGTCTTCCAAAGAGCTTTTAAAGGCTGAGGGAACAGTGCATATTTCTGATCAGGGGTTCAGGATTTAGGGTTGCCAGAGGTAGTTTGGAAAATACCTGGAAATTTGGTAGGGGGGTGGAGACTTGGGAAGGCAGGGGTTGGGGAGGGACCTCAGTTGGGTAGAATGCCATAGAGTAATCTGACATGGTAATTGGATGTGTTGTCCTGCCTTTCAGTGTCTTGAAACAAAATACTGTGTCCTGTTTGAGCCACTGCTGATTTTTCAGGTTGGCCAAGTCTGCAGTGTCTTTTATGTTATTTTATTCTTGTCTGAATGCTATGCTGTGTGGTCCCAATGTAACCTGTCCACAACTGCATGGTATGCGGTATACTCCTGCAGAAGTGAGGGGATCTCTTCTGTTTTTTGCCGATCGTAGCATCTGTTGTATTTTTCTGGTGGGTCTGAATACTGTT
>NW_015160260.1:8664-13589 GCF_001447785.1 Gekko japonicus | reverse complement strand
AATGGAAGAGTTTCCCACTGCTCTAACAGCAGTGGCAGCCCCCTATCAATAATTCCCAAGGTGCCCGCAGTCTCAAAAAAGCATAGGCCATATTTAGAGGCTCCCAGTGACATCCTCCCAGAGCATAATGAAAATTAAGATCCTAAATTTGCCTCCATTCAGAAGTAGAGCTTGCACTTTCTAGAGCTCATTTTGTAACTTAGCATCATTCACACCACCCAAGAAACAGAAAACATCAAAGGAAAAACAGATTGAAGAATCCCCTCCTCTCTAACACACACGAATCCCCCCCACAAAACAAAATGGTTTCTGCCAATCCACCCCCTTCTCCAGAGAAAACACATGTGTTCCCTTCTACAGGCCCTATACACACCAGGAAAAACGGAACAGGAATCAATCAATCAAATGATAATAATAAGATAAAATTGACAAAATTAAATCAAAGCAAAAGTAAATGAACCAGTAAAACCAAACCAGTCTAGCAGGGGGCAAACCATACTAACAGCAATACTTTCCTTAGCAAATGATTTTTTTAAGTATTTGTGATTATCTGCTTTTTGATACCAAATAAAAGCATACCATCCTAGCTTTAAATCATGTCCCTCAATTTTTAACAGTCTAGTATTTTCGATTGTTATCCATTCTTTAATCCATGTCAATGCACATGCTTTATAATAAGTCCCCCAGTCTGGTAGACCAAATTCTGCACTCTGTTTAAAGTCCTGTAGTGCATACAATTTTATTCTGAGTTTCTTCCCTTGCCATATAAATTTCATTGTTATTTTATTCAGCTCCTGGAAGTATGTTTGCTTCTGCAAAATTGGGATAGTTTGAAAAAGAAAAATGAGTCTAGGAAGGATATTCATTTTAATTGCAGCTACTCTTCCCATGAATGACAGCTGTAAGTTATTCCATTTATCTAAATCTTTTTTGATTTCTTTAAGAAGCCTCATATAATGAACTACATTTGTTTGTCAAAAAATGCCTAAGTACTCCACTTTTTGCTCTAATAGAAATCCTGCCTTCTCAACCAGCTCTTTTGCTATGGATTATACTATATTTTTGTGATGATCTTTGTCTTTCATTTATTCACTTTGATTCCTGCCATCTCACCAAATTGCATTAAGTCCTTCATCAAACTGTCTATTGAAGTGCTGAGATTCTCTAAGATGAAGGTTAAATCATCCGCAAAGGCTTGCACTTTGTATTCTTCTCCACATATTGTTGTTCCTCTAATCTTTTTATCTTCTCTGATCACATTATTTAGTACTTCCAGAGTGAGAATAAACAACAATGGAGATAACAGATGTAATGAACTCCGCCATGACCACGTGCGCGACCGTTGGGCCATGCGGTCATGCAGAGTCCTGTAGCTTCACTCCCAGAGAACGATAGCCGAGCGGATCCTAGCCCGCACCTATCAGAGGGCCGGGTCCGCAGCTGAGAGCCTATGGGACTCTCGGCTACTGTACATTGCTTATAGGGAAGTAGTGGATGTGTTTTGGTGGTGGGTTTTCTGGGCATATAAACTGGCCTGCGAGCCGGCTTTCCTCTGTCTTGTTCCTTCCGAATAAAAGTACTTTGCTGAAATTACTCAACATTTCTCAGTACTTTTCAACAGACATCCTTGTCTCATTCCCTTCTCAACTGCCATCTCTTTCGTCGTCTCCATTGATCCTAACTCTGGCACTCTGTTGAGTAAAATTGCTTGAATTATCTTAATGAAGTCTTCTCCAGCATCAATCTCATGTATTTGCTCCATGATAAAATTCCAACTAACATTATTGAAGGCTTTCTCTGCATCTAAAAAAATTAGTGTCATTTGTTTTTCTGGATGTGCTTCATAATATTCCAGAATATTCATAATTATACTTACATTATTTCTCAATTGTCTCTTTGGTTAAAAAAACCCTGCCTGGTCTTGATGTATTACATCTGATAATACCGTCTTCAAACGCGATGCTAAGATAGCAGCAAAAATTTTATAATCCACATTTAAAAGTGAAATTGATCTGTAGTTTTTCACTTCTTTAGGATCTGTATTTTCTTTTTATATCAAAGAAATAGTAGCTTCTATGTTTTCCAGCACCTTTTCATAGGTATTAATAAGCAGTCTTCAAAGGCCCTATAGTATTCTATTGGCAGTCCATCTGGTCCAGGCGCTTTCCCTTTATTTTGATTCTTGATTGTATCTACAATTTTTTGTACTGTTATAGGTCCATTTAATTTTTTTCCCTGTTCTTCACTTAGCTTCATGCTGTTATGTTTCTTAAGATACTCTCTCTGTTTATCTACAGAGATGGTCTTTGCTTTGTATAATCTTTTATTAAAAAATTTCTATCATCTTAAATTCTTCCTTTGCATACTTTTCAGTGCCATCTTCATATATTGAACATTTCCCCCTCTCTCTCCTAAGTCTGTATGCCAGCCATCTTCCTGACTTGTTAGCTTTTTCAAAATAATTTTACTTCACAAATTTGATTTTCTTAGCAATGTTGCATCTCCCTTGCTCACTTGAACTCAAGGCAGATTACACTGAATCAATACAATTGACCAGGGGTCGTTTCGTTGAAAAAGAGCTAGGGGAACTCATTAGCATAACTTATTAGCATATGCCACACACCCTGACATCACCAGAAGTGGAAGTGTGTCATACGGCCACACCCCCTGACATCACCGGAAGCGTGTTATAAGGCCACACACCCCGCCCACAACGGTCCCGGCCGCCGGCGCTGGCCTTTCAGCTCCACTGCCGAGCCCCATGAGGGGCCCGGCGGTGGACCTGCGATGCCAGCGGGAGTGTGAGGAAGCCCCGCGAAGGCCCTCCCTGGCCCCAGGCAGGCAGGGGTGGGGAGAGGCAGGGAGGAAGCAACTTACCCTCCCTCTTCTCCTGCCTCCTCCTGGCTGAATGAGGGCCAGAAGCAGGGCGGCCGGAAGCAGGGGGTGGGGCTTCGTCGTGTGCCCTGCCCCACGTACCTCACCCGGGGGAACTGCGATCCCCCGCGATCCCCACCGAATCGACCTCTGCAATTGACAATAAACAATGCTATAGCATTAGGGTTGTAGAACCAACCAGAAGTCTAAAAACAGAACTGAGGCAAAGAATAAGTATTAACATGACATATTTAATGATGCAAAATTCCATAGTAAGATCTTAATTTCAGCAAAGTATACACAGTGGTATAGACCACAGTTTCTAACCATTTTTCCAAGTAACTTGGTTTACTTTTAGTGCAACTCTATTGCCTGCTAAAATCCTTTTTTGTGTCCTGGTTTGATAATAGCACACAAGAGGCTGATGGTAAATCAAAACTAACAATCTGTTTTATTTCACCTTGAGGAGAAATGGCCAGGTAGACATCAGGTTTAGGACTTATGAAGTGAACAGGCAACAGGAATGAGATAATTTTGTATAAAAATAAACACCAGATAATTTGTCATGAACAAAACTCTTTCTGGTCTTTAACATTTGAGGAGAGAGATTTCTCTGCTTACATAAACAAGGATTTTCTTCTTGGACTTTAGTGTCTGTACTAAAGTTGCTGAAGGCCGGAATATTCACACAAGTTCCAGTTTCTTTTCTTATCCACTGGCGAGGTATCACCCCCATCTTCTAGGAGCTATTTCCCTCAGACTTGTTAGTGATGGGCTATGCATCCCACTTCCCTAACTCAGGATCCTTCTTGACCTTCTCAGAGTCTGCTTCTCTCTCACACTCTTAACTGTCAACTCCCAACTCCTGACACTCTCAACTGAAGAATTCCATTTGAATCTCCTGTCACTCAAGCTTCTCAGACTGGGTTACAGCATTAACCATGTACTGTCTGTCACAGTAGTCTATAGTTTATCATGTGCCCTTGAATTTGGAGCCTTCCCCTGCCTCTTAGAGAACAATTGGGGTTATGACTATTGTTTCTGTTTTTTTCTTTTCCCTTTGCACTATTTATGTAGCCAGGCAAATTCCCTGAACATCCCCAATAAGCAAGTTTGCCAAAAACCTTTATGACTCATGATGAAAGCCATGGACCTAAAGACTATAGCTGTCTTACCTTTCTGGAGTTCAGTCTTCACTTTTTCCTACTCCCCCCCCCCCTCAGTTTGTGGCTGCTCAGTCTGTTAATTATGCCCAGAGATCAAGAAAATAACATTGCTGGTAGCAATAAAACAACTAGGCAGCCACTAACTAGCTTGTGAGGCATTCACAATGCTTGCTAGGCCAGCAAAGTATTTCTGGGATGGGCTCACTATAGTTGCTTCCTGTTGAATTAGATAAGTTCTCCTGATGAACTCAGTTGTGGTGAAAATCACCACATGCCTAGTTAAACTGATGAAGTAATATATGAAGTGAAAGCACTGAAACCCTGGACAGCATATATGAAAAGCTGTTGGTGGTCAGAGTAGTCTGTACAGACATTGATGGACCAATGGTTTGAGTCAGTATAAGGATGATTCATGTGTTAATAACCTGGAAAGTGGGAGGTTTGAATTAAGATTACTTTCAGGCAGGGGTCATTTTGTAGAAAAAGAGCTGCAGGAGCTCATTAGCATAAGGTATGCTAATGAACTACTAGGCTATTAGCATAATAGCTCATTAGCATATGCCACACCCCCTGACATAACCGGAAGTGATGTCGGAAGGGGAAGCAAAAGGGGGGAGGCATCTTTAAAAGCCTCCCCTCCCCTTCCCCAGCAAACCTGCATGGGGGGGGGAATGACTAGAGGTGGGCCACAGAAGGAGGAAAGAGGGAAGGAAAGAGAGAGAGAGTAGAGAGAAGGAAAGAGGGAAGGAAAGAAATAGGGGATAAAAAGAAAGAAGGAAAGAGGGAAAGAAAGAGAAGGAAATAAGAAGGGAAAGAAAGAAAGAGAAGGGAAGAAAGGAGGAAAAGAGGAAAAGGAGAGGACGAAAGGAAGGAAAGAGAGAAGGG
>NW_015160260.1:8296-8426 GCF_001447785.1 Gekko japonicus | reverse complement strand
GATGGGCCTCCTCAGGCCTCCCCCGGGCCGCAGCGCTCCAGAGCGGGCCCCAGAAGGCCGGTGACGGGCCTCCTCAGGCCTCCCCTGGGCCACAGTGCTCCAGTGCAGGCCCTGGGTGTCACAATTGCAC
>NW_015160260.1:0-1887 GCF_001447785.1 Gekko japonicus | reverse complement strand
AAGGCTGGTAGACTCTTTCCAGTACCCAAACCTCTTCCCTTGAAACACCAGTACTCGTTTTGAGATTTTAACTGACTCTTAAGGTCTCTAAAGGCAGTTTCTTTTCTTTTTTAAAATTTTTCCACTAAAGGCAGTTTCTAACCACACCATTCCAGGGATCTTTGCACTATTCAGAACTATCACCCTGTTTAGACTGGATAGGGAAATTCCTTCTGTCTCAAGAACAGTGGTGGCAAACCTATGGCACAGGTGACAGAGGTGGCACTCAGAGCCCTCTCTGTGGGCACGCGTGGCATCGCCCTAGCCAGGCCCAGACCATCATTAAAGTGTCGAATTCTCTGCCAAATAATTTTAAGTAAATGAAAGCATTTGGGATTGCTTTCCTTACTTTGTTTGGATCATCTTAAGTTAATGTATGAGTTGTTTTTTTCTAAAGTAAAACCTCAGTATTCAGATTAAATTGCCGTGTTGGCACTTTACGATAAATAAGTGGGTTTTGGGTCACAGTTTGGGCTCTTGGTCTCTAAAAGGTTCGCCATCACTGCTCTAGAAGATCTATCCCCTTTTCTTGGCCCAAATGGAAGCCTCTGTCTAACTACCCACTCGTCCTGCCAATTTCCCCCAATTCTCCTGCCTGTGTTAAACTGCTCTCAGTCAGGGCTGAATTCCAAATGATTTCTCCTCAGTATTCAGCTCTATAGTATCTCTCTGCTCAGCTGATGCTAACCAATCAAATTGCTTGGAGCAGCCTGCCTCTCAAGGCTCTCTGTTTCTGTGAAGAATTAACCCTTCACAGTCCTTCAGCTGTTTGTACAGCACTTCTAAGCTTTTTAGTATTGCAGTCTGTCACACCTACATCTTAGCTGTGTCTAGTCCTATGGTGTAAATTTGCCTATTAGACATAGAGATAAGAAGTCTAAGGACCCAGGTGGGATACAGATTCAGAATGCTGATTTTATGTGAAAGTAACATATGAGACAGTTTCTTGGCTATGTTTTTAAAAAAGGTGTATGTCTAAAGATGAATGTTGGATAAGAGCATGTGCCTACAATATCCTTCTGCTTGGAGAGCTTGATGCTGCTTAGTTTAGTCTTCAGGTTCCAAAAAATGGAAGGAACACACACACACTAAATAGCTAAACAAGAAAAGCTTGTTTATGTGTAGTAGGTATTCTTTTTCTCCTTTAGTGTCAAGGACAAACTCTGTTCAGTCATAGCTGCCCCATTTACAGTACTGTTCCTCTTCATTTTCTTTTAAATGCAGAGCACTCTTTTGACTACCCAAGGATGACAGATTGACTCTTGCAGAATTGAAGAGCCTTAATTTAATGTCCAGTCACTGGGAAAACTACACAGAAGAGCTGGCTCTACAGATGAGGAGCAATATTACAGCAGCATGACTAGAATTTACAACTGCCTGCCTTTTAAACCCTGAGTTTTCAAAAGCTTTCCGTAGTAGATTCACTGTGATGCCATTTTCCTGTGCTTTTAGATCTCTCTTTGAAAAGATGATGTGCCTCTAAATTTTTTACTTTCATGATGAAGAAAGTCAATCTCTCCTTTGGAGCTGAAACTTTAATATTCTGTTTGAGATTAACCTTTGGAACCTTGTCTTTAGGCAAATACCCTCGAAAGGATAACTCTGGAGCTAGAACAGCATTAAAAATTCTGTATGCCTCACAGAAGCAGGGAGAGAAAGCATCCATAAGTTATGAAATACAGGTATGCTGGACAAATTATACTAACATGAAACTTGAAAAAGTAGACCATAATATTTATTTATTTAAAATCTTCATATTCCACACTCTCAGTTGATTGAGTCCCTAGTATAACAACTAACAGAATCTCACCTGACACCACATTTATATACCTTTAGGTGTCAAGTGAA
>NW_015160259.1:430317-435308 GCF_001447785.1 Gekko japonicus | reverse complement strand
GAGCGGTTCCTTCGTCTCCAGAACTGCAAGGCTTGACTTAGGTAAAGGGAACAGCATTCAGCGGACCTTTCATCTGGACACTTTGTAGAAACTGCAGAAGCAAAAGCCCCCCTGAGAAAGTAGGAGACCCAGGCTGTCCCCCCCTGCTCATCTCTCCTACCTGGACTGGAGGCGCAGCAGCCGTTTCCACACCTCTGAAAAGACAACGGCTCAACAGCATCTCTTCACTGCCTGTTCCTGAGACAAAGGAGGAAGGAAGGATGTTTGCTTGTTTCTTCCCTGCTTCACACACGCCCTTCCCAGGGTTGTGAAACCTTGACCTCTGTACAGTCAACACATTTTTGAACACTTTTTACTAACTTCTGGGAGAGGAAGAAGAGAAACACCAGGTCCCTATGAGCCTTAGAAATAATAAACACTGCCAACATCTTTCAGACCTCTGTGAGACCTGTGTCTGGCCGGGGAGGAGGGGAAAGGGAGGGTGGAAATGACACTGCATGGCACCTCACCGTCACCTTTGGCCCAGACATGACTTGAGCACATGTGGAGACTCGAGGGTAACATGAATGAGTTTTCAGGGCATCTCTTGGCATTCTAACTTCACAACCATGTTTTCAGCAAGATGCAACATCACTGTGACACCACATCTGGTCAAATCCACTCCCAAAGCCCCTCTCGGAAGCTCCTGGGGGTGGAGTGCCATACATAGCCTGCCATCCTAACTCCAGCATCCTGTTTCCCACAGCAGCCCCCCAGATGGCAGAGAAGCCAAATCTCCCCATGGTTATTGGCCCCTCGGAACTGGTTTTCAGGGCTCTGCTGCCCCAGAAGGATGAGACTCCCTTGATTCACCAGGTTGAATAGCTCTGCTAAGGTTTACCTTTTCTCTTTTGAGCCACGTTGTGTTCCTCTTATGGAAGGAAGGTGAGATGTGAATATTTTAATTAATGGAAGGAATTGCCCTCCATGAATTTGTCTAATCTCCTTTGAGGAATCACAATTAGTGGGCACTGAGTGCTGCAAATTACCGTAACTCTGTGTTCTATGAAGAAGTATTTAATTCTTTTCCTGACCTGAACTCTCTACCCATCAAACTCACTGGGGTGCCCCAAGAACATCCAGGCACAGAGAGACCTTACCACAGGAGAGGTCAACTTGGGCACCCTCATGGCCCAGCGCCCTCTGCCCTTGCTCCAGGGAAGCTCCTTCCACATCAGGTAATGTAGCTTCTGTCTTCACGGATGGTGCCCACATCTGAAACAGCAGTGAGGGAGAGGAGTAAGGGATGGAATGGAAAAGAGACCAAAGAATGGATCCTGCCCCACTCCTAGGTTCTGCACCCTTCCATCAGCAGACCTGGTGAGTTCTCTGGAGGGATAAGAAATATTCTAGCAGAAGAGGCCGCTTAAGGAGGCTTTGAAATCTCCCATTTGGATGATTAATACTTGGACAGAAGTCTGGCAGGGAACCTTTAGAATAAGGCCAGATACAGTTACTTGAATTGGACATATCTGGAGGGAATCCCCTCACCTGTTCTGCCTGTCTCTTCTCCTCTGCCTGACTCAGGAGGAAACCTTCAGCCAAGGCCACTGCCTGGGAACTTGTCTCCTGCCCACATCCTCTCACCCAGCACTGCATTTCCTGGGGCAGGATGGCCAGGAACTGCTCCAGCATCACCAGATTCAGGATTTGCTTCTTGGTATGCCCCTCCGGCTTCAGCCAGTCACTGCAAAGTCTATGGAGCTGGCTGCAAACCTCTCGGGGCCCATCAGCGTCATGGTAGCGGAATTGCCGGAAGCGTCGGCAGTGTATATCTGAGATTGCGGTGAGTTGATAATGGATCTCTGGCACCATGCTTTCCCAGAATTCAACACCACACCCAGCTTGGGTGGGATGGGGGCCTTTCCTTGCTGTCTCGCCAGTTCCAAGTCCTTCTGGGTCCTGCTCTTCCATTGCCTTCCCCTTCTCTTGGGTTGCCTCTGACTGTGTAGAGAAGCGTTTAGTCCCTTGGCTATGAAGAGAGGCTTCTCTCTGGAACGAAGGAGAGACACAGTCACATGAAAATAAAAGAGAATGAAGATACACAACTGAACGTCACAAAGCTTCATATGCTTGGTGGGATGGGGGCCTTTCCTTGCTGTCTCGCCAGTTCCAAGTCCTTCTGGGTCCTGCTCTTCCATTGCCTTCCCCTTCTCTTGGGTTGCCTCTGACTGTGTAGAGAAGCGTTTAGTCCCTTGGCTATGAAGAGAGGCTTCTCTCTGGAACAAAGGAGAGACACAGTCACATGAAAATAAAAGAGAAAAGATACACAACTGAACGTCACAAACCTTCATATGCTCACGAGAGACACGAGAATTGCCCTGGTGGATCAGAACAAAGGGTCTTCTTGTGGTTTGTAGACCAGTTTTAATGTTACTTTTCTACATTACAAACCAAGGTATTTGAGATATGCCTCCATAGTTCTTTGGGACAATGAAGTGTCTTAGTTTGGCTCTTTAGGGATGTTAACAAGCTTAGCCTCTCATTACATTGGCTCAGTCTGCCCTAGGGGCTAATTTTTAAGGTAAACACTGGTATCCCCTTTACCATTGTATGCATCTCTTTGACAGGCCTGAACTGTTAGGCAAGAACTCTGTCTGAACACCCAGCTGAGGGGAAGGGGTTGGAACGTGTCCGTGTGAAGAACAACCAGCTGAGATTCAGCTCAAGAATGGTGAGGCTAGTTTGGCGGGTGGAGTCTATGGCACTGTACCTGTCTGAGGTTCCACCCCTCCTCAAACTCCATCCTCTCCAGGCTCCACCCCTCAAATATCCAGGAATTTCCCAACCTGGAGTTGGCAACCCTATCTCCTTCCCAGCCAACCATCAACCTACCTCTTCCGACTTCAGTTTTTCAACTCAACTCCATTGAGTTGCATGGGCTCCATTGGAAAACATTAGAGTACAAGTAGAGTTGCAATAAAAATGCGGAATGGATTTTCCATTAGGGTCTCTGGGCCCTAACAGACTACTCTGAGGATGGAATGAGAGACCACAGAGTGGAATGAGAGCCCCTGGGAGTAACAGAAGTGTTCAGGAACTGGGATGACAGGCCACGGACTGGAATGACGGCCCCAAGGTAGAGCAGGAGTGTTCAGGGACTGGAATGACAGGCCACAGAGTGGAATGACAGCCCCAGGGTGTACCAGGAGTGTTCAGGAACTGGAATGACAGGGCCAAGAGTGGAATGACAGCTCCTGGAAGTAGCAGGAGTGATCTTGGGCTGGAATGGCTGCCCAAGGGAGTAATAGGAGTGTTCTGGAACTAGAATGGGAGACCACTAAGTGGAATGATAGCCCCTGGGAGTATTCTGGGAATGGAATGACAGGCTCCAAGGTGGATTGACAGTTCTTGGAAGTTGCAGGAGTCTTATGGGCCTGGAAGGACAGGCCCCAGGGTGGAAGGAGAGACCCTGGGTGTAGAGGCAGTTCTGTGCAACTGGATTTGCAAAATAGCAGGTGTTCCTTTTAGGCATGCAGAGTGGAAGATAATATGTTATGCATGGACACAGTTCAACAGAACAGTTCTTATGACTGTGGACTATACACAGCGTTGAATGCCTATAGCGTGATTTCAGGAGAAGAGTATGGTACCTTATGCAGTGAGTGTGCCAGAAACTGGATAGAAGTAAATGTTGGTTTGCACAGGAATTGCAAATGCAGGAGGAACACAAAACAAAAATAGTTTCCCGGCTCCTAACAGAAATTACACCATCGACTTCTTTCCATAGATACCAAAGTGCACATGCTGGAACAACCTATGCTAGGGTACCCTGTCATTCCAGTTCCAGAACACTCCTGGTGCACCCTGGGGCCATCATTCCACTCTTGACCCTGTCATCCCATTCCAGAACACTCCTGGTACACCCTGGGGCCATCATTCCACTCTTGACCCTGTCATCCCATTCCAGAACACTCCTGGTACACCCTGGGGCCATCATTCCACTCTTGACCCTGTCATCCCATTCCAGAACACTCCTGGTACACCCTGGGGCCGTCATTCCACTCTTGGCCCTGTTATTCCAGTTCCTGAACACTCCTGGTACACCCCTGGGCTGTCATTCCACTCTTGGCCCTGTCATTCTAGTCCCAGAACACTCCTGGTATACCCTGGGGCCATCATTCCACTCTTGACCCTGTCATCCCAGTCCCTGAACACTCCTGGTACACCCTGGGGCCGTCATTCCACTCCGTGGCCTCTCATTCCAGTTCCAGAACACTCCTAGTACACCCTGGGGCCGTCATTCCACTCTTGGCCCTGTCATTCCAGTTCCAGAACACTCCTGGGGCCGTCATTCCACTCTTGGCCGTTTCATCCCAGTCCCTGAACACTCCTGGTACACCCTGGGGCTGTCATTCCACTCTTGGCCCTGTGATTCCAGTTCCAGAACACTGCTGGTACACCCTGGGGCCGTCATTCCACTCTGTGGCCTGTCATCCCAGTGCCTGAACACTCCTGCTCCACTCTGGGGCTGTCATTACACTCCGTGTCATCCCAGTCCCAGAACACTCCTACTCCACCTTGGGGCCGTCATTCCGCTCCGTGCCCTGTGATCCCAGTGCCTGAACACTCCTACTCCACCCTGGGGCCATCATTCCATTCCGTGGCCTGTCATCCCAGTTCCTGAACACTTCTGTTACTCCCAGGGGCTGTCATTCCACTCCGTGGTCTCTCATTCCATCCTCAGAGTAGTCTGTTAGGCCCCAGAGACCCTAATGGAAAATCCATTCCGCATTTTTATTGCAACTCTACTTGTACTCTAATGTTTTCCAAAGGAGCCCATGCAAGTCAATTGGCATTCTTGGCTCCCATTATTTCCAATGGGCCTTCAAGTATTTCCCATTGTTTCCAATGGACAATCCTGCCCTTCCTTTTAGTACATCCCCATAAGAACATAAGAGAAGCCAATGCTGGATCAGGCCAATGGCCCATCCAGTCCCAACACTCTGTCA
>NW_015160259.1:421766-430255 GCF_001447785.1 Gekko japonicus | reverse complement strand
AGGGGTGTCACCTGGTCCACCCACCCACCCTGGAAAGGAGCCCGGTTTCAGTGCGTCGCCTCCGCACGCACAGGGAAGGCGCCTGAGCTCTCCGCCCCGAGGAAGCTGCGGCAGGGACTCTCCTGGCTTTGCAGAGAGGAACGCAGGAGACATCCAACTTCCGGGGTCGTGGGTGGGGCGGCTGCAGGGCCCTGAAGCAGAGGGCGGGGACTGGGAGGGGGGCCTTTCCCATTGCAAGAAGCCCCTCCGAAGCTCGGGGCTCCACTTCCTTCGGCCAAACCCTCCTGGGCGCCCCCAGCCGTCCCCCATCCCCCCCATTGGCTTACTCAGCCCGTCGCTCCTCGGACGGATTTTTACCTTCCCTCCACTTTGCACCCGGAACTAAAGTCCAGCTTCTGAAGACGGGAAATTTGCAGAGCCGGTGGTGAATGCAGGGGGGGGTCAGCCCGGAAGGTGCATCGCCCACGTGCCCTGAAGGGTCCCCGTCTCCCCTCCTTGCAGAGAGAGGGTTAAAGGGGGCAGGCGAGGTGGCCCCGTTGCTAGGGGGAAGAGAGAGGGCAGCTGCGCGTCACTTCCGTCGGATCCTCGCTCCCCCCCCCCCACGGCCTTGGTTGAGCTGAGAATGCATGGGGGGGGGAGCACAAGGCTGCAAAATGAGATCCCAGGACGGGGGTGGTGGTGGAGTGGAGGATGAGCTGCGGTTTTGGGCTTTGCTTTTTTGTTGAGTGTGGTTTTTAATTCTGGCATGCATTGGGGCCTATTTTTCTGCTTCCTAAAATGATTGTGTAGATTGTTTTTTGTTTTTTTAATCCCGAAGGGATATGTTTTATTATTTTTTAATAAGACTACAAACCTACAAAGAAAATATAAGGGGAGGGGATTACATCTAAGGATAGATAGATAACCACGCTACACTAAAAATCCAAGAGGAGGAGATCATATCCCTGTTAATCTAAGTGTAATCTTTCCTTAAAATCTGCCGCCATTCCTGAGGATTGGAAGGTAGCTAATGTCACTCCCATCTTTAAAAAGGGTTCCAGAGGAGATCCGGGAAATTACAGGCCAGTCAGTCTGACGTCGATACCGGGTAAATTGGTGGAAACCATTATTAAGGAAAGAATTAGTAGGCACATAGATGAACAAAACCTATTGAGGCAGACTCAACATGGGTTCTGTAAGGGAAGATCTTGTCTCACTAACCTATTAGTGTTCTTTGAGGGGGTGAACAAACATGTGGACAAGGGGGATCCAATAGATATTATTTACCTTGACTTCCAGAAAGCTTTTGATAAAGTTCCTCATCAAAGGCTCCTAAGTAAGCTCAAAAATCATGGGATAGAAGGACAAGTCCTTTTATGGATCAAAAACTGGCTAATTAATAGAAAACAGAGAGTGAGTATAAATGGGCAATTTTCTCAGTGGAGGATGGTAAGCAGTGGGGTACCGCAGGGATCAGTACTTGGTCCACTGCTTTTTAACTTGTTCATTAATGATTTGGAGATGGGAGTAAGCAGTGAAGTGGCTAAATTTGCGGATGATACAAAGTTGTTCAGGGTGGTGAAAACCAGTGAGGATTGTGAGGCACTCCAAAGGGATCTGTCAAAGATGGGCAAGTGGGCGTCAACATGGCAAATGGGGTTCAATGTGACCAAGTGCAAGGTGATGCACATTGGAGCCAAAAATCCTAAATATAAATACACATTGATGGGGTCTGAACTGGCAGAGACTGAGCAAGAGAGAGATCTTGGAGTTGTAGTGGATAACTCACTGAAAATGTCGAGACAGTGTGTGACTGCAATAAAGAAGGCCAATGCTATGCTGGGGATTATTAGGAAGGGTATTGAAAACAGATCAGCCAATATAATAATGCCCCTATATAAATCAATGGTGAGACCTCATTTGGAATACTGTGTGCAGTTCTGGGCACCACACCTTAAAAAGGATATTATAGCTTTGGAAAAAGTGCAGAAAAGGGCAACTCGAATGATAAAAGGGTTGGAACACTTTCCCTATGAGGAAAGGTTAAAGCGCTTAGGGCTCTTTAGCTTGGAGAAAAGACGACTGAGGGGTGACATGATCGAGGTTTATAAGATTATGCATGGGAAAGAGCAGGTAAAGAAAGAGGTACTTTTCTCCCTTTCTCACAATACAAGAACTCGTGGGCACTCCATGAAACTGCAGAGCGGTCGGGTTAGAACGGATAAAAGGAAGTACTTCTTCACCCAAAGAGTGATTAACACATGGAATTCACTGCCACAGGAAGTGGTGGGTGCTACAAGCATGGACGGCTTCAAAAGGGAATTAGATAAGCATATGGAGCAGAGGTCCATCAGTGGCTATTAGCCACAAGGTATAGCTAGGGGCTCTGGGGCAAGTGATGCTCTGTCTTCTTGGTGCTTGGGGGGGGGGTCAACAGTGGGAGGGCTTCTAATGTCCTGGCCCCACTGCTGGACCTCCTGATGGCACTGGTATTTCTGGCCACTGTGTGACACAGAGTGTTGGACTGGATGGGCCTTTGGCCTGATCCAACATTGGCGTCTCTTATGTTCTTATGTTCTTAAATGTAGGAGCAGGACCAGGGTACTTTAATCCATCAGGGATACTTCATCCGCTGTTGAGCCTATTGCTGGAGCAATTATCTCGCTGAGCAGCTTCCTCAGATCCTCCTTCGCCAATTCAGGAACTCCCTGAAATCTGAGAACCATGTTGGCTTTTTCCATTTGTAGCTGTAACTTAATGGTTTTCTTGGAAGTTTTGTTTTGCTTCAACTTCCCCCATTCTTTTCTTCATTTTCTTGTTTGTGGTGTCTATCTCTTTAATTCTCTCAGTCGTATGCTCCACCTTCTTCGCCGTTTCTGCCAGTTGGAGCTGCTGGGATGCGAAGTTTTGATTCAGCAAAATCAGTTGCTGGTTAATACCATCGAGTTGCTCCATCACCGGCTTGAGCATATCCGCTAACATTTTCATGACGTCTGCTCCCTCTTCCGGTTTTGGGCTCTGACTACCCGCCGGTTTTGCTTTAAACTTTCTTTGCGAGGCTGCCATTTTATACAATGGTTTACAATTCCAAACCGCTTCTCGCAGAATCGAAAAATCATCACCTCGATGTCAGCGCTCAAGTAAGTCAAAACAAAATCGCTGCTTGTTTCCCCCCCTGCCCCCTTCATTATGCTTATCTGTCTGTTCGCATTAGAGGCGTCCCTCTTTGCACTTCGCTTTTCCCACGGGGGGTAATTCGCTTTTAAAATAACCGTTTATTTTGAACTCACTCGCTCACAGTAATCGATTGTGTAGATTGTTGTTGTTCAGTTGCACGGTCGAATCTGACTCTTCGCAACCCCATGGACCACATCACGCCAGGCCCTCCTCTCTTCCGTTGTGTTCCGGAGTTTGCTTAATTTCGTTTTCGTTGCCTCGGTAACACTGTCTAACCATCTCCTCCTTTGTCGTCCCCTTCTTCTTTGACCTTCAGTCTTTCCCAGCATCAGGGTCTTCTCCAGGGAGTGCTCCCTTCTCATTCGGTGGCCAAAGTATTTGCGCTTCAGCATCTGTGCTTCCAGGGAACAGTCAGGGTTAATTTCTTTCAGGATTGACTGATTTTATCTCCTTGCAGTCCAAGGGACTCTCAAGAGTCTTCTCCGGCACCAGTTGTGCAGATTAGTGAGACGTAAAAGTGAACTTGTGATGCACTGTGATAAGCAATAGAGGGGAATGCGATATCCCTGCCATGTTACACGTTACTGCTAGCACTTTATGTATTGTTTTTAGTCTTAATTATTGCATTGTTTTTAGACTAAACTCAATGTAATTGTACTTGAGAAACTGCTTTATCTGCTGCAACGAAATGAGCTGCCCTGGGAAGGGCGGGATAGAAACTAAATAAAATAAAATAAATATAAATCAGGGGACAGGGTGAAAGCCTGAACAGCCCAGAACCGACATTAAACAAATCATAGTGCCACAAGAAACAGTGGGATGCATTACAGACACTAGGGGAATGTTTTAAAATATAAATGACAGAGTAGAACTCTCACGCCTTCTAGGGATGCCAACCTCCAGATGGGACCTGGGGATCCCCTGGAATTAGAACTCCCCTGGATAAAATGGATGCTTTGGAGGGTGGACTCTATGGCACTGTACCCCACTAAGGTTCCTGTCCTCCCCAGGTTCCATCCCCAAATCCCCAGGAGTTTCCCAGCCTGGATCTGTCAATACGTGCTCCCCCCATCTCCTGCCGGTGGCAAGGAAGGACCTGGAAACCCCCTTCCAGGGACACAGTAAAAGCTGGAACAGGCATTAAAGAAGAAGAAGAAGAGACTGGATTTATACCCCACCTTCACTTGGAGTCTCAGAGCGGCTTACAAACTCCTTTCCCTTCCCCTCCCCACAACAGACACCCTGTGAGGTGGGCGGGGCTGAGAGAACTCTGACACAAACTGCTCTTTTTCAAGGACAGCCGTGCCAAAGCTTGTGACTGCCCCAAGGTCACATCAGCAGGTGCAAGTGGAGGAGCGGGGAATCAAACCCGGTTCTCCCAGATTAGAGTCCGCGCACTTAACCACTACACCAAACTGGCTTTCAAACAGTAGTATGAAAAAAAGATCCTTGGATGCATTACAGACTCTCCACGACAATATTTTAGAAATGAAAACGTGGACCCAGCTGAGCTCTGAGAAACAGCAGGAGATAGAGCTGCTAGAGGGGTGGTTTTTTAACTTACTTTCAGCTAATAGGAAACAGAGAGTGAGTATAAATGGGCAATTTTCTCAGTGGAGGGTGGTAAGCAGTGGGATACCGCAGGGATCAGTACTTGGACCGATGCTTTTTAACTTGTTTATTAATGATTTGGAGTTGGGAGGAAGCAGTGAAGTGGCTAAATTTGCAGATGACATGAAGTTGTTCAGGGTGGTGAAAACCAGGGAGGATTGTGAGGCACTCCAAAGTGGGCGCCAATGTGGCAAATGGGGTTCAATGCGGCTAAGTGCAAAGTGCTGCATATTGGAGCAAAAAATCCTACCTATAAATACACATTGATGGGGTCCGAACTGGCAGAGACTGACCAAGAGAGAGATCTTGGAGTTGTAGTAGATAACTACTACAATGAAAATGTCAAGACAGTGTGCAATAAAAAAGGCCAACATTATACTGTGGATTACTAGGAAGGGAATTGAAAACAAATCAGCCAGTATCATAATGCCTCTGTATAAATCGATGGTGCGTCCTCATTTAGAGTACTGTATACAGTTCTGGTCACCACACCTCAAAAAGGATATTATAGCATTGGATAAAGTGCAGAAAAAGGCAACTAGAATGATAAAAGAGTTGGAACCCTTTCCCTATGAAAAAAAGCTAAAGCTCTTGGGGCTCTTTAGCTTGGAGAAACGATGGCTGAGCGGTGACATGATCGAGGTTTGTAAGACTATGCATGGGATAGAGCAGGTAGAGAAAGAGGTACTTTTCTCCCTTTCTCACAATACAAGAACTTGTGGGCACTCCATGAAACTGCTGAGCGGTTGGGTTAGAACAGATAAAAGGAAGTACTTCTTCACCCAAAGAGTGATTAACACATGGAATTCACTGCCACAGGAAGTGGTGGCGGCTACAAGCAAGGACAGCTTCACGAGGGAATTGAATAAACATATGGAGCAGAGGTCCATCAGTGGCTATTAGCCACAAGGTAGAGTTAGGAACTCACAGGCTGGGGCAGGTGATGCACTGTATTCTTGGTGCTTGTTGGGGGAGCAACAGTGGGAGGGCTTCTGGTGTCCTGGCCCCACTACTGGACCTCCTGATGGCACCTGGTATTTTTGGCCACCATGTGACAGAGTGTTGGACTAGATGGGCCATTGGCCTGATCCAACATTGGCTTCTCTTATGTTCTTATCTTCCAGAGTGAAGACAGAGGCAAAAAATGCATTTAGCTTCTCAGCCATTTCCCTATCATCCTTCAGTACTCCTTTTACCCCTTGGTCATCCAAGGGCCTCACTGCCTCCCTGGCTGGTTTCCTACTTCTAATGTATTTGAAGAAACTTTTATTGTTAGTCTTTATGTTTTTTGCCATATGCTCCTCATATTCCTTTTTTGCCTGCCTGATCACAGACTTGCATTTTATTTGCCACAGCCTGTGTTCCCTGTGCTCACTGAGATTTGCTTTCCACCACTTAAAGGCATCCTTCTTACCTTTTACAGCATCCATTAGTTTGCTAGTTAGTAGCCGTATCAATTCCACCTTTGATGGAAGTGACACACATCCTGACTGATGGAATCTTTGACACCAGAATAATCTGAAAAATTGATACGGGTACTATTTAGGGCCTATGATTTATGGCCTACAATACAAACTTGTAGCAATTGCAAATGCAAAAGCATATAAGAAAACAACATCTGGTCATATATATGAGTACATTTCTGAATGTGTGTCATCGCAATATAAAGAACTAGGAAGCAGGCTCATTGTAGGCGTGAAGACAATGGGCGCTGGCTTGGCCGCCCAGCACCCCCTCCTTCCGCGCACCCCCGCCTAAGTCCCTGGTGGGCCAAGGCTGCCAGAACCCCCCCCCTGGTTGCCTGAGGGGTCGCCAGGCCAACACGGCCGGGGTTGTTCCTCCCCCGCCGCATGCTCGAGGGGGCGGTGGGCCAAGGTGGGCAGCTTGATGGGCCAAGGTGCTCCTCCCCCGCCGCGCGTTCGTTGTCCTGGCAGGCCAAGGCAGGCGGCCTCATTCCTGCCGCTGCCACCATGCAAGTCTGAAACTTAGACTATTTCTTTTGCCCACTGCTGGACCTCCTGATGGCACCTGGTATTTTTGGCCACATTGGCTTCTCTTATGTTCTTATGGTCTTAACTCTCACACCCTTATTCACTCTTTCCAGGCCAAAATGCCTGTAGAACACCCTGGAAGTTAGGTTATTATTCAGCCTTGCTACTCTGAATTTGTAGTGAGTAGATTGCATTATATAGTATAAAAGCAATAAAAAAGTTATATATAAAAAAACAGAAATTCAAATGCAGAAATATTGTGCACTTATTAACCTGTTCCAGGCCAAAAACTATCAGAAAAAGGCCGGAATAGGCATTATCACATCACTAAAAACAGTGGAATGCAATGCAGACATGCAAGAACAATATTTTAGAAATCGAAATGCAGAAATATCCTGGCCACAATGCCTCCAAAACAACACCGAACAGCCCAGAATAGGTGTTCAACAAATAACTGCATCACTAAAAACAGTGGGACGAGTTAAAGGCACTCCAGAACAATATTTTGGAAATCAAAACACAGAAGTAGTATGCACTTATTTACCCTTTCCAGGCCTAACTGCCTCCGGAGAGGGGAGGTGTTCCACAGGTGAGTGGTTGTATTCCTACCTGAGTGTAGGTTTCAGGAATGGTGCTGGGTACTGTTGCTTTTCTTGGCCTTTCTGCCATGGGGTTCCTTGCTTGCATTAGATCTGGATTCAGGCAAAGATTAGGGCTACCTGCACCAGTAAGCTTAATTACTAGATCACTTAGCTATAACTTCAGCTGATTTCTCAGTGACAATTAACTTTTATTACTGGTTTCAAATTTTAGCTTGTGGATTTTGGAAACTCTTGATTTTGCTATGCAATCATAATACAAAATATAAATGATGGCCTTTCCTTCAAGAAAGAATAGTATTTCTCAGGGGTCGTTTTGTAGAAAAAGAGCTAGGGGAACTCATTAGCATAACTCATTAGCATATGCCACACCCTCTGACAACACCTGAAGTGTGTCATAAGGCCACACCCACCACTCAGTTAGTCTTAGTCTAAAAGGTTAGTCTTAAAGATGCTATTTGTTAGTCTTAAAGGTGCTATTTAAAGGGCTCTCAAAGAAGATAACAGATTAAGAAGAAGAGAAGAAGAGATTGGATTTATACCCCGCCCTTAACTACCCAGAGGAGTCTCAGAGCGGCTTACAAATTCCTTTCCCTTCCCCTCCCCGCAACAGACACTCTGTGAGGTAGGTGGGGTTGAGAGAGCTCTGACAGAAACTGCTCTTTTTCGAGAACAGCTTGCCAGAACAATATGAGCAATATCCTGAGGAAATTGTGGAACCTGCCAAAAGTGAAACTGAAAACAAATGTCATAAATACACAGGAATGCTATTTTTTTTAAAAAAATCAGAATATACAGTGCATATGGACTGATTCACAGAAAAAGACACTCAAAGCCATTTTAAACAGTATATCACTCAACTGATTGAAGAGGCTATTGCCTACTACCATGAAGTATTAAAGAATCAGCTGCATAAAACCATCAGCAATCCCAAGCAGGTGCCTAAGGCCACCTAGCAAGCTCCTGGCAGAGGCATAATTCTAACTGCAGAGATACCATGATTCATAGCTCAGTCTCTTAGTCACTACACTATATTAGTCTTCAACACAATTTTATCTATTTTCAGTAACTGGTTTGTTGAGAGAAAAGCAACAACAAGCACATCAGTGAAGACCTAGTACCAGAGTGCCAA
>NW_015160259.1:421421-421628 GCF_001447785.1 Gekko japonicus | reverse complement strand
TCACTCAGGAAGGAGGGCTCCAGAGGCAAACTAACTGATGCAGTAGCCAAATCACTCGCTCACAGCTTTAATGCCAGTGGCTCACAAAGTCGAAATTTTGCTCACAAGACTCCACAGCTTAGAGGGAACATTGCACTAGGCAATTCCAGGGAGAAAAAACAGCTATAAACCAAGACCAGCTATAAACCAAAACAGCTATAAACCAAG
>NW_015160259.1:421165-421267 GCF_001447785.1 Gekko japonicus | reverse complement strand
GGCGGCCGCCCTGGTTTCAGCTCTCACCGAGCCCCCGTCGAGCTTGGCGGTGGAGCTGTGAGGCCGGCAGGAGTGCAAGGAAGCCCCACGAAGCCCCCCTGC
>NW_015160259.1:416142-416352 GCF_001447785.1 Gekko japonicus | reverse complement strand
GGGTAAATTGGTGGAAACCATTATTAAGGAAAGAATTAGTAGGCACATAGATGAACAAAACCTATTGAGGCAGACTCAGCACGGTTTCTGTAAGGGAAGATCTTGTCTCACTAACCTGTTAGTGTTCTTTGAGGGGGGGAACAAACATGTGGACAAGGGGGATTCAACAGATATTGTTTACCTTGACTTCCAGAAAGCTTTTGATAAAGT
>NW_015160259.1:398772-415738 GCF_001447785.1 Gekko japonicus | reverse complement strand
TGATGGAGTCTGAACTGGCAGAGACTGATCAAGAGAGAGATCCTGGAGTTGTAGTAGATAACTCACTGAAAATGTCGAGACAGTGTGTGACTGCAATAAAGAAGGCCAACGCTATGCTGGGGATTATTAGGAAGGGTATTGAAAACAGATCAGCCAAGATCATAATGCCCCTATATAAATCGATGATGCAACCTCATTTGAAATACTGTGTGCAGTTCTGGTCACCACACCTTAAAAAGGATATTATAGCTTTGGAAAAAGTGCAGAAAAGGGCAACTCGAATGATAAAAGGGTTGGAACACTTTCCCTATGAGGAAAGGTTAAAGCGCTTAGGGCTCTTTAGCTTGGAGAAAAGACGACTGAGGGGTGACATGATCGAGGTTTATAAGATTATGCATGGGAAAGAGCAGGTAAAGAAAGAGGTACTTTTCTCCCTTTCTCACAATACAAAAACTCGTGGGCACTCCATGAAACTGCTGAGCGGTCAGGTTAGAACAGATAAAAGGAAGTACTTCTTCCCCCAAAGAGTGATTAACACATGGAATTCACTGCCACAGGAAGTGGTGGCGGCTACAAGCATGGACGGCTTCAAAAGGGAAGTAGATAAGCATATGGAGCAGAGGTCCATCAGTGGCTATTAGCCACAAAGTATAGATAGGGGCTCTGTCTTCTTGGTGCTTGGGGGGGTCAACAGTGGGAGGGCTTCTAATGTCCTGGCCCCACTGGTGGACCTCCTGATGGCACTGATATTTCGGCCACTGTGTGACACAGAGTGTTGGACTGGATGGGCCTAGTCTCCCATCTTCAGCCTAACCTACCTCTCGGCATGGCTGATCTTAGGATAAAATGGAGAGGAGCACAGCGTTAGGTACTTTGAGTCCCCACCAGGGAAAAGGCAGGGTACGATGTTTGTTATGAATAAAATTTTAGATGTAGTTTGGCATAACGAAGAAGAAGAAGAGATTGGATTTATACCCCACCCTTCGCTTGGAGTCTCAGAGCGGCTTACAAACTCCTTTCCCTTCCCCTCCCCACAACAGACACCCTGTGAGGTGGGTGGGGCTGAGAGAACTTGACACAAACTGCTCTTTCAGCATCAGCTGTGCCAGAGCTTGTGGCTGACCCAAGGTCACATCAGCAGGTGCAAGGGGAGGAGTGGGGAATCCAACCCGGTTCTCCCAGATTAGAGTCCGCACACTTAACCACTACACCAAACTGATTACTCTCTCCATTACTTCATCCAGTGTAACTGCCGCTGGTTTGGCAGGAGGCAGAACTACTCATTCTGTCATCAAACGATCATTAAATATCAAAGTGTGAGTCCTGTGGCACCTCCTATCCAACAAAATTTTATTCAAGGGATAAGCTTCCACATGCATGTGCACGTCTTCAGATAAAATGAAATGGAAATTAGCAGTCCATACCTATACGTAGAGGTGAGCAGTAAATTAGCATACAACATAATGAAGGTGTTTAACAGATTCAAGGACCAAACAGGAATAATAAGCTTAGTTAATATGGTTACCCTTTGCTTGCCTTTAATTCCAGGAGAAAACATAGTGAAGGAAATAAATATGTCGAAATTGGAGTCTGATGGGCAGATCATATGTATCCTTACTTGTGGAATGCTGAGAGTAATCAACTGAGACCCTGTCATTACACTCCATCCGTCTCCTCTCAAGAATGGAGGCAATCTTACAGCATCTTATTCTTTGAAGTGAGGCAATTGGCTGTTAATTACTCTCAGTATTAATTACTCTCTGCCCATCAATCTTCAATTTTGTCATATTAATCTTTTGTTAGTCTCATGCTACTAGACTATTGCTCTTTTCTACTGGACTACTGCTCTTTTCTACATCTATGGTTTCTGTCCTGTGTGAATTCTTTGATGCGAAATATGGCTTAGCATTTATCCAATTTCTCACCTGGGTGAATTCTTAGGTGTACCTTAAGATATGCCTTTTGAGGGAAGCTCATTCAACATTCCAAGTGTTTATGTTGTCCCCCCCACAATGTGGATTTGTTGATGAGCAGTTAGGCTGCTACTTTGAGAAAAGCTCTTTCCACACTCCAAACATTTATATGGTTTTTCCCCAGTGTGGATTCTTCGATGGTTAGTAAGCTGTGAACTCTGAGCAAAGCTCTTTCCACACTCAGAGCATTCATATGGTTTCTCCCCTGTGTGGATTCGTCGATGTATAGTAAGGTGTGAACTATAATCAAATCTCTTTCCACAATCCAAGCATTTATGTGGTTTCTCCTCAATGTGGATACGTTGATGAGCAGTTAGGCTGCTGCTCTGAGAAAAGCTCTTTTCACACTCCAAGCATTTATATGGTTTCTCCCCTGTGTGGATTCGTCGATGGTTAATAATCTGTGAACTCTGAGCAAAGGTATCTCCGCACTCTAAGCACTTATATGGTTTCTCTCCTGTGTGGATTCGTTGGTGGGTGGTAAGATGTGAACTCTGAGCAAAGGTATCTCCGCACTTTAAACATTTATATGGTTTCTCCCCTGTGTGGATCTGTTGATAAACCGCAAAGATGCAACTCTGAGCAGAGCTCCTTCCACACTCCAACCATTTATAACATTTCTCGCCTGTGTTAATTCTTCGGTGTCTATCGAGCACCCAAGATTCAGTACACAGAGGAGACGATTCATCCCCACTCTTCCATTTTGTTCCACTGATTTTTTTCTGCTGTTTTTTCTCAAGTATGTGGTGCTGTGGTTCTTCCTTGATTTTTTTCTGCAGTCCATCAGCTTCTAGAATAAAGAGAAAAGACAGGTAAGATGCTCAGGCAAAAGTGGAAGCAAGTAAAGTAGGCCATTAACTGTTCTTGCTAATGACAGGACAGAAAAATCACTTGACAAGGAAACAAATCCTGCCCTGTATTAATCAGCTCTTCATTCTTCCTCGTTGGGTAGTTCCATTGGAGACAAGATAGACCAGTGAAATTTCCTGGTTAGAAGGCAGCATTTCTCTGAAGAGGGATGCTTTGAATATGCTCCTCTTCTTGTGAATCTTCCAGGGACTCAGGATGGCCACTGTGGGAAACGGGAAGCTGGACTAGATGGTCTCTCCCAAATCGCTTCCTTGTTCAAGGACAAAACTGAATTGCATTCACCAGAGAGTCAGTTAGAAGCAGAGCTTTACACCCTCACGACAGAGACCCAATCTGAGCTCCAGACTTATAATGCTCAATGTACTTTCCACCCACAGGTAAATTTGGCCTCCTAAGCCCTGGGTTCTGTGACCCGGACTGTGGAGCTGAGGCAGGGGTGACAAGAGAGTGTCTTGAGAGTGTCCCCCATTTGAAGCACACCTGGAGTTCACCTTCCTATCTTTTTAGAGCCAGGCCAAAACATTTCTTTCCAAGTGGGTTTTAAGTTAGAAGTTTAGCATTTTAGCTGTTTTACGGTCCTCTAACGTGAGGACTGTTTCGGTTGATTTCTCAGGACACTCAGTGGCTGCGTTACCGTCTTCTTGTGCCCTTGGCTTTTTTAAATTGATCATTTAAGCAATATTTAGGATTTTCTGGTATCATTTTGATTTTTGAGCCAAGTTCAACAGGTCTGTGGAGAGGCAGCATATAAATAAGGGGCGGGGGGGGAGTGGCAGGCAGATGGACGCCATTTCTGTCCTCAACCAAATGCCTGGCAGAACATCTCTGCCTTACCGGCAGAACTGCATTAAGTAATTGCTGAGTGGTCGGGTTAGAACGGATAAAAGGAAGTACTCCTTCACCCAAATAGTGATTAACACATGGAATTCCCTGCCACAGGAGGTGGTGGCGGCTTCAAGCATGGACGGCTTCAAGAGGGCTAATACTAACAGAGTTCAGTAAGTGTGCAAAAACCCTTCCCTTGCCTGCGTGTGCACCCCCTCCACTCCTCCACTGACATTCTCCTTTAGAAGACCCCTATTAGGGTCGCTATTGGTGGTGGGGCTGGAGAGTGCCATTCTTTCGCAGCCCACTTAGGGCAACAGTGTCGGGATTCCAAAGCAAGAGACATTCAGAGGTGCTTCGCCACTGCCTGCCTCTCTGCAGTGACTCTGGATTTTCTTGGTGGTCTCTGGCAAGAGAGAAGCCACCTGAGAAGCCACTTCCCTCTAAGTTCACTGTTCTCTGATTCTTTGCAGGTGTCTGCCACCTCCACCTCCCCCCCCACACACACTGGCACTCCCACTGAGGCCTCTTAATTAGCTCACACCACTCAGCCGTGCAGCTGGTGGGGTGGGGAGACTCACTCTCAGCCTGGAAATTTCCATGAATAGTGCTCAGAGACTGGACGAGGAAGTGAGGAAGTTATGTCCAGCCTTTGTCTATGAGTATGGTTAGAGAGAAGAATGTTTACATGAGCGTGTTTAGAGAGAAGAATCTTCCCTTTTTACCCTTTCCTTCCTATTCCTCCTTGCTGTCAAGAAAATAATTTTATTGTCTTCTGAGACACTTTGCTTTGAGAACCAACTGCACTGAGCTTGGACTCCAGGAAGAAAGTGTCGCTGGTCAGTTTTGCTATTCCGTGCATTTCACCCACACTGAACTATATGACTTGTTTATATACCTTTTTTTGAATTTCTTCAATAAGAGCCTTCCTTTGCTTTATGGGGAGGCTTTAATTCCAGAAGAAAACATAGTGAAGGAAATAAATATGTCGGGAGCTAGTGTTACTCAGGGAGTTAGTGAGGCCAAACCCAGGTCAAGCTTGGTGATGTTACTGCACCAAGGCAGGTTGAGGCCTGACAGTCTCCCACCCAAATTCTGAGCAGGACACACCCTGCTCAGCTTCCAATGAGATTGGGCCAGCCTGGACCATCTGGGTCAGGACTGGGGTCCTTCTTGGAAGGAATGATTTCTGCCTTCAGCATCTGGGAATCAAGAGAAAGGGGAGCCTTACCCAGAGCGGCCACATTCTGACGATTCTCTTCCATGACTTCCTGGTGAAGCTTCCGTTGGTCCGGATCCAGCAGAGCCCACTCCTCAGTGAAATGAATGGACACCTCCTCAAAGGTCACCAGGCCCTGAAAGTGGGGGGGGGGGAGAGACACCCACTATCTTCATAGAGAATGTAATAATCCTTCCCTGACTGAGGACAATCTAAAAAGACTATAATAAGATGTAACATTCAGGACTCAAACCTCCCTCAGATGCTTTCGTTTTCTGCCCAGTGAGCAGCACAGATAGCAGCTGAGGGAAGGAGACAGAGAGAGATTCTCCTTAGCTTAGGGAGGGTGGGGGAAGCACCCAGGGGGCATGATCCATAGTTCCACACTTACCCCCTTAAGGTGCACAGAAGTGGCTTTCTCTTTCCCCAAAAGAGATGGCAAAGAACGTATCCTTGGTCTTACGGCACCACCTGGAGGGAGAAAAAGTTACTTGTATGGCATTCTGTACTTTCCAAATATTTTGCATTTCAGTTCCATTGGGGGAAATACGATTCTCGCTGTCTTGGCTCATGGTACCAGCTATCCTTGCACCCTTGTTTTGGATAACTGTTTGCTTCCACAATGTTAACAAGTCCAGTCTTGATACGGTTATCATATACAACACTGTGGTCTTTCTCCAGAATTCAAAAAACTAAGAAGGAAGAACTCTGTAATGCAAGGAACAGGAAATTGAAAAACAAGGACAGAAATGCCGCTAACAAACCCCAGAATCTCCTTGCATGTGGGCAAGACCAGGACACAAGGGAAAATTCAGCCTTGCTCTGGGTGAAGGACCAAAATAATAAAGGGACACAGTATAGAAGAATAGACCCACGAGATGAATACTGTGTATATAACCGTTCAGTCCAACTTTATATATTAAAGTCAACTTGTTGTTTAAAATGTATACAATTGTATTTCTTCCTTGTCAACACTTATTCTGCCTTATAATTGTTTTCCACAATAATGCATATAACAATGTGCATAGAATCATAGAATGTTAGAGTTGGAAGGGACCTTGCAGGTCATCTAGTCCAACCCCCTGCACTCTGCAGGAGCACAGCTGAAAGATAGCCCTACATACCAATGCTCCATTTAAGCTGTGGAGTCTTGTGAGCAAACATTCCATTTTGTGAGCTACCGGCATTAAAGCTATGAGCGAGCGATTTGGCTACGGCACAAATCGGTTTGCTCTGGAGCCACCCTTCCTGAGCTGAGAAAAAAATTTGTGAGCCGGAGGCTAAAAAACTGTGAGCTAGCTCACACTAACTCAGCTTAGAGGGAACACTGCCTACAACATACCTGAAAGATGGTTGTCCAGCCTCCGCTTGAAAACGTCCAGTGAAGGAGCATCCATTCAATCATACAATAAGTGAGAAGCAAAAGATTTCTTTTCTAACATACAATAATGCTCGCAATTTTTGACAGTATTTCAAAATGAGACACGGTAAAGTGAATCATATAACAAGTAAACAATATTCCATTTCCCACACTCAATATATATAAATGTTATTGCTCCATAGTTCTATTACTTGTCACAAACAAATTTACAGTATGTCACTAAAGACTACTAATGTGCCACTAGAGACCACTGACCACTGAGCCAGTTCTTCTTTTGACAAGATTCCTAGGTTTCTTTCTCGTTGCGGACTATCTTCTTCAGAGTGCATTAATATCAGTAGCACATTGAACTGGAACTAATATAATGATAAATATTTTAATATCTCAACTGTGCTGTCGTGACAGAAGCACAACCTTATAATATCATGAATACACAACAAATATTATTGCAACAACAAGATTTAACAATTCAGGGCACATAAAGAGTATGGACTTAGTCTTTAGAATTATCCAGTTTTAATTTAAACAGATTCAGTGTGGAAGAACTCCTTTAAAGTAACAGGTAATTACACAACACAAATGCTAGCAAGTGTCTTTGCTTGATTTATGAATAGGGAGTGGTTCCTCTGAAATGCGATAACCTTTTGCCAACTGCATCAAGAGAAAAGACATGGTTATTTCTTGATATAGAACATAAAGAAAAATATTGGGTGAGTTTAAACATAATTTCTTTTTCTATCATGAAAGCACAGCTCAGATATTAAAATGTTTATTATTGTATTAGTTCCAGTTGAATGTGCTACTGATATTGACGCACTCAGAAAAGATTTTCCACAATGAGAAAGAAACCTAGGAATCTTGTCAGTGGTCTCTAATGGCACATTAGTAGTCTTTAGTGTCATATTGTAAATTTGTTTGTGACAAGAAATGGAACTCTGGATCAATAACATTTATCTATATTGTTATTAAGTGTTGGAAATGGACTATTGTTTACTTGTTATATGATTCACTTTACCGTGTCTCATTTTGAGATACCATCAAAATTGGGAGCATTATTGTATGTTAGAAAATAACTCTTTTGTTTCCCGCTTATTGTATGATTGAAATATCCACATTATTATATGCATTATTGTGGAAAAGGATTATAAGGTAGAATAAGTGTTGACAAGGAAGAAATACAATTGTATACATTTTAAACAACTGGGTGAAGGACCAGCAGTTATCCTTTTGACAGCCAGGCCCCACCTGCCCCACAACAATTCCAGGCGGAGGGCAAGAATCACAACAAAATGCCAAAAAAATGGGCCATGTTGTGAGCAGTGTTCCCGCTAAGCTGAGTTAGTGTGAGCTAGTAAAGGTAAAGGTTCCCTTGCTCGAAAGCCAGTCGACTCCGACTCTAGGGTTGCGGTGCTCATCTCCGTTTCAAAGCCGAAGAGCCAGTGCTGTCCTAAGACGTTTCTGTGGTCATGTGGCCGGCATGACTAAACACCAAGGCGCACGGAACGCTGTTACCTTCCCACTGAAGTGGTACCTATTTATCTACTTGCAATTTCTTGCTTTCGAACTGCTAGGTTGGCAGGAGCTGGAACTAGAGATGGGAGCTCACTCCATCATGCACCCGGGTCTCGAACTGCTGAACTACTGACCTTCCACAGCCTGCAGTTAAGGTCTTACAGTTTTTTAGCCTCCTGCTCACAGACTTTTGTCTTAGCTCAGGAAGGAGGGCTCCAGAGCAAACTAATTTCTGCAGCAGCCAAATCGCTGGCTCACAACTTTAATGCCAGTAGCTCACAAAGGAAAATTTTTGCTCACAAGACTCCACAACTTGGAACATTGGCTGTGAGTGTCTGGAGACAGCAGACGGATGCAGGTGGGGAGGGGAAGCAGAATAGGCATCTACCAAATTACAGGAAGAACTAAGCTCTGCTTCCAGTGAAGTGGAGCTTCCCAAGAGCAGGTGGAAAAACTCCTGGAAAACTGGAATCCGTCTCTTAATAACGTCAAGGAAGTCTTACTGCTAAACTCTAGAGTCTGGCTGATAAACGGTGCTGGGAATCTTTGGAACACCCCAAACACGACGGGCCACCCCTCTGCACGATTTCCGCTGTCAACCAAATGAATGTGAAATGCTTAATCCAACTGGAAAATGGTATCCTATTACTGATAAGTTAACCTTCGAGACCTTTGACTGGGAAGCTATCCATAAGGCTAAATATACACTGTTATTATTAGGCTAATTCGCTAATTTCTGTGTTTATGTAAATTATATCGGAAGCTTGTATATTATCTGATTCACCTTTGAGTATTTTTTCTGTAAAACTTGAGAACCTACATATTGTTATTCTGCTTTATTTTGTAATTCAATAAAATATTATGGTTGGGGGGGGGGAACAACACGGAGGGAATTCGGCAACGGAAATATTCTTCTATTGCTTACCTTAAAAAAAAAAAAAATCCGTTGGCGCTCGCCTATCTCCACCTCAGCATTAACCAGCCGATCACCATGCACTTGGGACAGTGGGCAGTGGATCAGGAAGTGACTGCGGCGTCACGTCGCCTCCTCAGTCGGTGCCTCTCTAGACATGGAGACTCTGTCCGTTTAACCCTTAGATTGACTCTCTCGCCAGAAGGCAAAAAGGACCGCCCTCCTGGCTGCGCCCCGCCAGAGGGTGCAGCTGTTTGCTCAGCAAGCCTTCCCTCCGATTTCCCTGCAAAGTGCAGCAAAGGAGAAGACAGGATTCGACCCCTTTCCCGGCTGCAACTGGTCTCTAAGAGTCTGGGAGGGGGATCCTGAGGTGCAGAATGGGAGGAGGGAAGGCAGCCAGGATGGCTTCACTGGATGCAAAGGAATCCCTCTGCATATGCTGGGGGAAAGCATCTTCTGTTCTCTAAGTGTTGCGTAAAGGTAAAGGTTTCGCTTGCTCGAAAGCCAGTCGAGTCCGACTCTAGGGTTGCGGTGCTCATCTCCGTTTCAAAGCCAGCGCTGTCTGAAGACGTTTCCATGGTCATGTGGCCGGCATGACTAAACACCAAGGCGCAGGGAACGCTGTGACCTTCCCACCAAAGTGGTACCTATTTATCTACTTGCAATTTCTTGCTTTCGAAGGGCTAGGTTGGCAGGAGCTGGAACTAGAGACGGGAGCTCACTCCGTCATGCGGCACACTCAGGTCTCCAACTGCTGAACTACTGACCTTCCACAGCCTGCCGTTCAGCGTCTTAGCCACTTGAGCCACCGCAGCTCCTAAGTGTTGTGTGGTGGGTTCCAAAGATCACAGAGACGGTGTAATTATAAGCATGGTTTACTGAACACAACTAGAACGAACTTACAACGGCCTGGTGGCCCACTATATACAGTACCTAAAAGACACCCCTAGGTACTATTGGCGGGTTTAAACGTCCCAATGGTCCTGTTGGTTCCCTAAGGAACAGTCCAGGAGCCTAGTCCCTATTGTTCTTAGGACTCAAGTTAAAGCACATATCTGTCGCCTAGTGGCGGTCAGCGGACATAACACTAAAAACTAAGTGGAGATGAACAGAACTGGAGAAGGTTCTGGCCGGGCTCACTGGCTTGAGCGACGACGTAAAGCATTTCCCCCCTGAAGTGGCTGTGGTGCCCCCCGCCCAAGAAAAGAGTTTGTTCTGGGTGGGGTGGCTTGATTGGGGGTGGGGGAGGAGGTGCATGGGAGGGAGTCGGGCTGAAAGTTCTGGGGTCCACTTCGTCCCTGCCCACAACTTTTCCTCAGCCAAAAAAAGGGGGGGGGGAAGCCAGTGTACAATGTAAGAACCAAAAAAAAGAACACCACTTGGCAAAAACAACTTACAAGCAAATAATCTTGCTGGTTGCTTATTTGCTTGTAAGTTGTTTTTGCCAAGTGGTGTTCTTTTTTTTTGGTTCTCACAACTTTTCCTCGCCATGTTGTTCCAAGGGTACATCTGAAAAGCTGATGCAGCAATCCTGGGGAAGCTAAGCAGGTCTATGTCTGGTCAGAGCCTGGCTGGAAGCCCTCCTGAGAATCCTCTGTGAGCTGTCCTCCTCCTCGAAGCTCGACTAGATGACCCCCGAAGTTTCTTCCAACTAGGGTTGCCAGCCTCCAGGTGGGGCCTGGGGGTCTCCCGCTTTTTCAACTGATCTCCAGCGGACAGAGATCAGCTCCCCTGGAGAAAATGGCTGCTTTGAAAGGTGGACTCTACGGCTTTGTACCACATTGAGGCCCCTCCCCAAACCCCACCCTCTCCCGGATCCACCCCCAAAGTCTCCAGGTATTTTCCAACCCAGACCTGGCACCCTTACTTCTGTTTCCAACCCTGCTGTTGACCGAAGAATTTCCTGCTTAGGAGCTTGGTCAGGAATATATGAAGTGGAATCAGTGGACTGAGATCTACTTAAAAGCAAACAATGCTTTTGGGATATGTGTGTGAGAGAGAGGGGTATGTTAGTAAGGTGACATCATCCCTGGCTAAGTCAGACCCCAGTTGGGGAGCTCCAACACCATAAATGTTATTATTCAATACTGAATTTTTGTTTCATTTTGTAATGGACAGAGCAACACGGCTGCCCATCTGCAGTCCTCATCTGTTTGCTCGCTGTTTATCCATCCATGATTGCCCTGTCTTTAAACAAGTAGAGCCTATTTGTCAGTTTATTTTTCAAGTCTGGGACACAGGGAAAGGCAGTATCTCAGAAATTCACATTCTTAGGGAGCTGGATAGCCTGGGGGCCTGGAGGATATTTAGAGAGATGTCTGAATAAAGCTTGTCCCTGCCTCCTAACTGCTGGTATTCCAAGGAGGTCTCCCACCCAAGAACTTGCCAGAGTTGACCCTGATTAACTTCCAAGATCTGATGAGATCGGGCTTGCCTGGGCTATCCAGGTCAGGTGAGTATCCCTTGAAGATCAAATCAGTCAATCCTAAAAGAAATCAACCCTGGCTGTTCCCTGGAAGGCCAGATAATGAACCTGAAGCTCAAATACTTTGGCCACCCAATGAGAAGGGAGCACTCCCTGGAGAAGACCCTGATGCTGGGAAAGATTGAAGGTCAAAGAAGACGGGGACGGCAAAGGATGAGATGGTTAGACAGTGTCAGAGATGCAACGAACATGAAATTGAGCCAACTTCAGAGGACGCCAGAAGACAGGAAGGCCTGGCGTGATGTGGTCCATGGGATCGCGAAGAGTCGGACTCGACTGTGCGGCTGAACAACAACAAAAAATCCTGCTTTTCCTATCAATAGCCATTTCCTGTCAAATGAGGAAATCAGAACATCACTTCAGGAAACTAGCAGTAGCCTGGAGACGATCACCAATGGAAATAAAGGATGGAACACTGAAGATTCCAGAAGGAACAAAGAGATTCAAAATTAGCCATGATTTTATAAAACTCTACCCGGTCTCCCCTTAATCTTCTCTTTTCTAAACTGAGAAGTCCCAGGCTCTTCAGTCTTTTTTCATAGGGAAGGTGCTCCAACCCCCAATAATCTGGTTACCCTCTTCTGTACTTTTCCAGCTCCGCGATGTCCTTTTTGAGTTAAAGTGACCAGACCAAATGAGGCCACACCATTAATCTGTGCAATCGTGGAGATCTAGATGGGTAGCCGTGTTTGTCTGTCTGTAGCAGCAGAAAAGAGCAAGAGTCCAGTAGCACCTTAAAGACTAATAGAATACATGGCAGGGTATGAGCTTTTGCGAGTCAATGCTCACTTCTTCAGAAACAGAAGAAGGGATCAGTGACTCACAAAAGCTCCTACCCTGCCACATATTATGTTAGTCTTTAAGGTGCTACTGGATTCTTGCTGTTTTCTACTGCTGTCATGGATATCTGTATAAGATCTGGGAGTGGCCACCAGCTTCAGCACAACAGAGGGAGGCGCAGTGACAAAAATTAGGGAAATATGGAACTTCCTGGTACAGATAAACTTGGTAACATTCCTATGCTACTAGTAATGGAAGCCAAAGTTTACTCCCAAGAAGCCCGGAATGGCAAGCGATGCAGAGGGAAAGTGCCTCTCCTGTGTGTATTCTTTGATAAGAAACATGGCCTAGTATTTACATGGTTGCTCTCCAGGGTGAATTATTGGGTGTACCTTAAGATTCGCCTTTTGAGCAAAGCTCTTATTTTAGCCCAGGAAATTTTACGGTTTCTCCCCAGTGTGGATACGTTGATGGGTAATAAAATCTGAAGTCTGAGCGAAGTTCTTTCCACACTCCAAGCATTTATATGGTTTCTCCCGTGTGGATACATTGATGTTTCATAAGCAGTGAACTCCAAGCAAAGCTCTTTTCACAATCCAAGCATTTATATGGCTTCTCCCCAGTGTGGATATGTTGATGAGCCATAAGGGATGAACTCCGAGCAAAGCTCTTTTCACAATCCAAGCATTTATATGGTTTTTCCCCAGTGTGGATAAGTTGATGAGCTGTAAGGGATGAACTCTGAGCAAAGCTCTTTGCACAATCCAAGCATTTATATGGTTTTTCCCCTGTGTGAATACGTTGATGGGATATAAGGTGTGAACTCTGAGCAAAGCACTTTCCACAATCCAAACATTTATATGGTTTCTCCCCTGTGTGGATACGTTGATGGGATTTAAGATCTGAACTTGAAGCAAAGCTCTTTACACACTCTGAGCATTCATATGGTTTCTCCCCTGTGTGAATACGTTGATGGGATTTAAGATCTGAACTCGAAGCAAAGCTCTTTACACACTCTGAGCATTCATATGGTTTCTCCCCAGTATGGATACGTTGATGTTTAGTAAGCAGTGAACTCCAAGCAAAGCTCTTTTCACAATCCAAACATTTATAGGGTTTCTCCCCTGTGTGGATTCTTTGATGAGCAATTAGGCTGTCACTCCGAGAAAAGCTCTTTCCACACTGCAGGCATTTATATGGTTTCTCCCCAGTGTGGATACGTTGATGGATATTAAAATGTGAACTCTGAGCAAACTGCTTTCCACACTGCAGGCATTTATATGGTTTCTCCCCTGTGTGGATACGGTGATGTTTAGTAAGAACTGACCTTGACGCAAAGCTCTTTCCACACTCCAAGCATTCATATGGTTTCTCCCTAGTGTGGATCCGTTGATGGACAGTAAGATGTGAACTTTGAGGAAAGCTCTTTCCACACTGCAGGCATTTATATGGTTTCTCCCCTGTGTGGATATGTTGATAAGCAGATAGGGTGTCACTCTGAGAAAAGCCATTTCCACACTCCAGACACTTATATGATTTCTCTGTGTGGATTTGCTGATGAACAGGAAGGATGAAGTTCTGGGCAGAGCTCCTTCCACACTCCAACCTTACACGAGGTTTCTCTCCTGTGTTAATTATTTGGTGTCTATCAAACACCTGGGATTCAGCACCCTGAGGAAAGGATTCATCCCCCCTCTTCCATTTTGTTCCAATGATTCTTTTCTGCCGTTTTTGGGTCTTGTTTTTGGGTCCATCGGCCTCTAGAATAAAGAGAAAAGACAGGTAAGACCTTCAGGCAAAAGCAGAATCAAGTAAAGAAGGCTATGAACTGGTCTTGATGAATGAGAGAAATCACTTGACGGGGAAACAAATCGTGCCCTGTTTAATCAGCTCTTGATTTTTTTTTTCTTGGAGGGTAGTTCCATCGTAGAAAAGGTAGACCAGTGGAACCTCCTTGTGTAGAGGCAGTATCTCTCTGAAGTGGAATGCTCTGGATCTGCGCCTCTTCTTGTGAACCTCCCATGGACTCTAGGTGGTCACTGTAGGAAACAGGAGGTTGGAGTAGATGGCCTCTTTGAAAATAACTTCCTCTATTCATAAGAACATAAGAGACGCCAATGTTGGATCAGGACAAAGGCCCATCCAGTCCAACACTCTGTATCACACAGTGGCCAGAAATACCAGTGCCATCAGGAGGTCCACCCAGTGGGGCCAGGACATTAGAAGCCCTCCCACTGTTGACCCCCCCCCAAGCACCAAGAAGACAGAGCATCACTTGCCCCAGAGCCCCTATCTATACCTTGTGGCTAATAGCCACTGATGGACCTCTGCTCCATATGCTTATCTAATTCCCTTTTGAAGCCGTCCATATTTAATTACAGAACTGAACTGCGTTCACTGAAAAGGGAGTTTATTTATTTATTTATTTAAGTTTATGAATCGCCCAACCCCGCGAATGGGCACTGGGCGATTTACAACATTAACAGGTAAAACAGATAAAATATAATCAGCATATTATCACAATATTTTAATTAAACAACCAGTTCAGATGGCTATCAACCCCTTTTGCTGGCTGCAGTGCAGAGGTGTACACTGTCATGACCAGTTTGGTGTAGTGGTTAAGTGCGCAGACTCTAATCTGGGAGAACCAGGTTTGATTCCCCACTCCTCCACTTGCACCTACTGGATGACCTTGGGCAAGCCATAGTTCTGTCAGAGCTGTCCTTGAAAGGGCAGTTCTGGAAAGAGTTCTCTCAGCCCCACCTACCTCACAGGGTGTCTGTTGTGGGGAGGGGAAGGGAGTTTGTAAGGCGCTCTGAGACTCCGAGTGAAGGGCAGGGTATAAATCCACTCCTTTCTTCTTCTTCTCTTCCCTCTAAGCTGTGGAGTCTTGTGAGCAAAAATTCTACTTTGTGAGCTACTGGCATTAAAGTTGTGAGCGAGCAATTTGGCTCCTGCATAAGTTAGTTTGCTCTGGAGCCGTCCTTCCTGAGCTAAGAAGAAGGAGACAAAGAGACTGGATTTATACCCTGCCCTTCACTCGGAGTCTCAGAGCGCCTTACAAACTCCCTTCCCCTCCCCACAACAGACACCCTGTGAGGTAGGTGGGGCTGAGAGAACTCTTTCCAGAACTGCTCTTTCAAGGACAGCTCATCAGAATTATGGCTTTCCCAAGGTCATCCAGCAGCTGCAAGTGGAGGAGTGGGGAATCAAACCCGGTTCTCCCACATTAGAGTCTGCACACTTAACTACTACACCAAACTGGCTCAATGTGTGAGCGGGAGACAAAAATGTGTGAGCTGGAGGCTAAAGAACTGTGAACTAGCTCACACTAACTCAGCTTAGAGGGAACAGTGGTCATGACAGAGACCGAATCTTAGCTCCAAACAGTTTGTGTACTTTCCACCCCCACAGGTGGGTTTGGCCTCCCAAGTCATGTACTCTGTGCCCTGTGAGGGAGGCTGCGACTAGAGCGGTGGCCACTTGTCTAAGGAATGTCCCCCATTTGCAGTGCATCTGGAGTTTACCTTGTTACAGAGCCAGGCCAAAACACTTCTTTCCACCTTCAATTTAACTTACAAGGTTATTGTTTTAGCTGTTTTATGGTCTTCTAACCTCTAACCTGTTTTATGATCTTCTAACTTCTAACCTTCTAAACCGTCATAGTTTTACTTCATTAATTCTTCGGGGTGGTTTTAGATCCTTATCGGTGAAGGCAGTTCACCACAAGCTGTCTATTTCCCACAAAGCTTCTTTTAGCAATGGGCCTTGATCAGGTCAAAGCCCTTGTTAAACAAAGGGTACTGGATATTGAAACCAACCCTGACTGTTCACTGGAAGGCCAGATACTGAAGCTGAAGCTCAAATACTTTGGCCACCAAATGAGAAGGGAGCACTCACTGGAGAAGACCCTGATGCTGGGAAAGATTGAAGGTCAAAGAAGAAGGGGACGGAAAAGGATGAGATGGTTAGACAGTGTTATCGAGGCAACGAACATGAAATTAAGCAAACTCCGGAGGACAACGGAGGACAGGAGGGCCTGGCGTGATGTGGTCCATGGAGTCGCGAAGAGTTGGACTCGACTGTGCGACTGAACAGCAACTGGATATTGAATGGCAGGAGAACATAAATAGAGCCCCCAACTTTTTGGCACTGGAGAACTCTAAATGTGGTGGCTCAGGCTGCTTGCCTTTTGCTTTTAGACATCCTCCCCTTTGTCGTAGTGATGGGGAGATGCAGGAAGATTCTGTTGTTAGAGAGGGTTTGCCCCTTTGGGGATGGGAAGACTGAGATAACCTGGTATTTTTGGCCACTGTGTGACAGAGTGTTGGACTGGATGGGCCTTTGGCCTGATCCAACATTGGCGTCTCTTATGTTCTTATAACTGCTATACTGCCGTTTCTATCAGGAAATTCGAGCAAAGTTTATTTTGCCTTTGCTTAGTAAATCTTTGGCCTGTTCTATTGTGGTCACTGAAGTTATTAGGAAGTTTCTATCAGGCACAAAGACTCAGATCACATTTTCTCGTGCCAGATGTTTTGCAGCAGCTTGTAAAATTCGCAAGGAAGCAACTAAGGGGCACAGCTGAATTCTAATAACTAGATGCGGTGATTTGTAATATTTGTTTTATTTTTAAACTTTTTAAAATTGTATACTGTATATTTATATTCATATGATCTTGAAGTAATGTCTTAACTGATCTTGTGCCAGTCTTGAACCGTATTCAGAATAAACTAAACTGAACCTGAAGGCTGTTTGGGGAGATTTCTCAGGCAACACAGTGGCAGTTTCACCGTCTTCTTGTCCCTATGGCTTTTTTAATTGATCATTTTGGCATTGTTCAGGGTTTCCTGGTATAGTTTTGATTTTTGAACCGACCTGAACACCTATGTGAAGAGGCAGCATATAAATAAATCAATGTTTAAAGTCGAGAACTACAGAAACATTTCCCCCCACCATAGGTACAATCAAGCCGGCATTTTGTTCCCTTTTTCAGAGGTCATTTCGG